>NW_009734410.1:157773-158169 GCF_000703405.1 Apaloderma vittatum | reverse complement strand
CAGAACCGCGCAGCCCCAAGGCAGGGATCAACCAGCCCATGGGCGTCCCTGCAGCACCGAGCGCTGCGGGGGATCTCACCAGCCATACGACCTGCTGCTCTACGCTATGGGCTTCTCATACACTGCCGGTTGAAGTTAAGTATCTCACTCCTTTTATTCAAGGACCTCAAATCCTGAGTCCAACACATCTGAAAACCACCTAGGTTCCACACTGAAACTCCCCTCTCCAGGCACATGGGACTTATAGTAAGTGGGTTAAACCTTTTCTGGAGGCCAATCTGAGACACACAAGGAACTCCCAGAGGTGCAAAGGATGGCAGCCACCCTTCCCATGTTCTGCCACAAGCACAGGATGAGCTGGAGTCTTCAGGATGAATAAGAGGCACTATTTACATT
>NW_009734410.1:84472-151972 GCF_000703405.1 Apaloderma vittatum | reverse complement strand
CTGGTTCCAAAACACAGGGGTTGACTGAGCATCCAATCACTCTTTATTAAGTGGATAAAACATTTTTTTTTCTTATATAGAGAATCATTTATGGTGGCAATCCAGGAAAATGGAATAACTCCACTATTTACAACTTTTAAAAAGAATATGTATTTCAGGAGAACATTGCCAGCCTAACAACCAAAACTGATTTAAGTACAATGAGAATGTATAGGGGATATGAAAAACAGACACTATTGCCTACTGTTACAAGTCTTAGATACCCATCGAAGATAATAATACTGTAACCGAAGACACAGCTAGTTGTAGCCATAGTTATGGTAGAAACAGCAGTACTTAAAACCAACAACACAACTCTTTCTGAGAGGATGAAAAAACAAACATATGGCTGATGCTAGTCATGTTCTGTAATGCTCTAATACAACTACAATTGTTAGGTAAAACATGAAGTTGACACTTTGAGCTATTGTGTTTTCAGTTGTAGACTCAGAGCCACAGAAACCTGATGTAGTCTGTACGCACGTGCAAGGGGTCCCTCCTGCCCATGGAAAATTGTGGCAGGACCGTGCACAGAGTTTTAAGTTACAGGAGCAGCACAGGGTTCCCCAAAAATGAATATTTCCCATTCACATATTGTTAATTGAATTGTTACATGTTACTGTAATTGCCTAACAACTGATAGTATTTACATTGTTAAACAAAATGAAAGAGGAAGAAATTCCAACCTGGAATAAAGTTGCTGTCCGAAGGCTGTAGCAAATAACAGTCAAAAAGAAAAGCCACAAAGTGTCCTCACTAGCCTGTTTTGGGGAATTATTTCTTGCACAAACTGCTTTTAAGAAGTTGAACTAAAATTCTGGTGTATGGTCACAGTAAATTGTTGCAAGAAGACACTACACATGAAAAGGTGAAAAACTGAAACGGACTGAAGTAGAGGGAAAACGAGGGTAAGAGTTACAGTGCTTGAAGTGGGGAGCAGCAGCTTGTGTAGCACATGGAAGCAAAAAGCAAGTTATTTTGAAGATTTATGAGAAGGAATATGTTTTTAGACTACTGTGGGATGTAACAGTGTTTTTGATAGAAGAACTGGATAGATTAGAAGAGAGACATATGAGAGAAAAAGGAGTGAGAAAGAAATTTAAAGTGGAAAATTATCAGGTTTTAGCCAAGTGTTCTGATGGCAAAAAATACAGCAAACCTGGGAGAGGTGGCAAAGAAAGACTGAGCACAAGTTGGTATATGTGGATCAGGTACTGCTTTTTAAAACTTCAGTTTATATGATGCCTAGTGCAGCAAGTTCTTGATTCATAAGTACTATCTATGGACAATGAAGTAGCACAAATAAATACATAAAAAGCAAGAGATGAAAATCAACACTTTCTTCAGGCAGAGGAAGAGATACAGAAAGAACTGAGAGTTTGGCAAATGAAAAAACCCAGCAATAATACTGTGGGTCACACATTGCTGACCTAAAAGTCAGTGAAATGAAATTGTGAGCACGTGAGTATTCACGGGTATCATATCGATTACCCACAACTGCAAATAGCTCTTGAAATATTCTAGTTTTTTATGGAGATGGATTAATTAATACTAGCTTTTTGCTACTTAGATGAATTGGTTGCAACTGTTAGACTAGTAGTATTTAACTGGTGAACTAATGAGCAAACAATCAATCTGAAAAAGCATAAGAAAAAGCTGAAAAAAACATCACTATATAAGCTCCTATATAGTAAACATGCTAGTTGTTTTTTTCTTTGTATTCTTTTTAAAATAAAATAAAATGTTAATGTTTTAGCAATTTAGGAGAGATATAAATCACTGACTAAAGTAAAGGAGGAATTAAGGTGCTTAGTACTTTACATTAAAGTTTCTTAAAATTATCTCTGAAACACATAATATATTATTTACGTAATTAATCTTTTTTTTGAAATGAGAAAGGCCAGGGATACATGCAGGTACTTATACCTGTGAATATACAACTAGAGACATATAAGTTTTTATGTATACACAGAGAGAATATAGTTATTTGCATACATATTATACCCATATGACAGCTAACATGAGCCAGCAGCGTGCCCAGGTGCCCAAGAAGGTCAATGGCATCCTGACCTGTATCGGAACTAGTAGGGCCAGCGGGACCAGGGAAGTAATTTTACCCCTGTACTTGGCCTTGATGAGTCCACACCTTGAATCTTGTGTTCAGTTTTGGTCCCGTCAATACACGAAACACATTGAGGCGCTGGAGCATGTCCAAAGAAAGGCAATGAAGCTGAGGAATGATCTCGAGAACAAGTCTTATGAGGTGCAGCTGAGGGAACTTGGGTTGTTCAGCCTGGAGAAAAGGAGACCGAGGGGAGACCTTATCACTCTTTACAATTACCTGAGAGAAGGCTGTTGCGAGGTGGGGTCAGTCTCTTCTCCCAAGTAACAAGTGATAGGACAAGAGGAAATGGGCACAAGTTGGACCAGGGGAGGTGCAGACTGGATATTAGGAAAAACTTCAACGAAAGAAGCAAGCGCTGCACCAGGCTGTCCAGGACAGTGGTAGAGTCACCATCCCTGGAGGTGTTTAAAAGATGTGTAGATGTGGTGCTTAGGGACGTGGTTTGGTGGTGAACCTGGCAGTGTTAATGGTTGGACTATATGATCTTAAAGGTCTTTTCCAACCTAACCAATACTATGATTCTGTATGTATACAGAATTTTGCACAAGTTCACACATATTTGAATAACTAAATTCCTGTTGTATTTATTATGCCACATACATGTGCCTTTTACAGCCGAATATCATGTCATGTGTGATTCAATCTTTTAATGTGAGATTTGACCTGGTATTCTGCATTTTTAAAAGCTGATTTCATATAAAAACTCATCAGAAATTCTAGTTTAACTTTTGGATTCCTACAGTGTGTAGGAAGTGTATGCATATTCACTGTGTCCTATCTGATAATATGGACTCTGTAACTCCATCTGGTTCCCGTGAACTTTGATTTTTAAACCTCGGTCACATTTAAAAGGAGTTGGAGACACTGACCTTTGCCCTTTATCCCCAAAGCAGGTGCTCACAACACAGAAAAGCCTAAAAGATTCAATGAGATAAACTGTCAAGTTGTTAAAAAATTACTTTTGATTGATGTAAAGCACATGAGCTGTTTCTGCTCATGTTGAAAGATTTTTATTTGACCCATGAACAGTACAGGAAGACTATAGCAGCCAGATCTTTTAAGTCATTTAAGAGTTGGTTTTAAAAATGCTCTACTTCTTCCTTGGCATCTAAACTTCACTGTTTCTGCAGAAGACACTACAGGCTTTTGCCATTGTGAGGGAACTCCTGGGCTAAAAATGGTAAGAAAGAGGTAGTTTATAATCTAGCAGTGAGGGAGGTAAAGGCTAAATAACAATTTATATTTGGAACCAGCTCTTTTAATCCCATGCTATACTACTACCTCTGTCCAATATTGTCAAGAAATGAAACACTTCTTAATTTTGGTGAATTTTATTTCTATATATTACTCTTCTCCTGTAAATGGACTAGGAAACACTTCATAATACTAGTACTTCCTGGTATTGAAATGCAACCTGCTTCCCGTGATGAGAAAGAAAATCTTATCAAAGTGTTACAGATGTTCTTCAAATGATTTAATAAATACAAGAATATCTTCTAAGCAAATGAGGCAAATATGTCATTTGAATTCTCACAGCCTTGATAATTAAAAGCAAGACCACCAGCTGACTTCTTTTATTTTTTAAAAGCACAACTTGATCTGCACAAGGAATGCAACCTTCTCCAATAATGTTTTCCCTCACAAAGTTAAGAACCTACCTGTTGATCCCGAGGCAAATGCCAGTAGTGGTCCAATATTCATCAGAAAGTTTAATTAATCCTGCTTCCCTTTGGGCATCTTACTTTCACCACAGTGGGGGAAAAAAAAAAAGAATACACCTACCCAACCTGTGGTCATTAATATCAGTATAAAACTAGGACAATGCTTAAACAGGAAGACCTGGAGTTTCACATACTTCTCTCATATATATTAAGTGCCATCCAGTTAGTACATGGGGACTGGGATGTGTCTCAGTCTGCAACCACTGTCAATTTACTTAACAATTTAAAAACTTAACCCTCCCTCTAGCATCTCCCTTTTACTCTTGTATAGCTTTATTGTTTTCAGAGGAGAGAGATACCTATTAAATGAATGCAAAGTCACACTTGATCCAGTGGAATTAGAATATGCATGGAGTGATTCAAGCTTAAAGTTAAGCAGAAAGGAATCAAAGCAAAAATTACTTCCCATGATCTTATAATATATTTACTGTATATCCTAAATGGGAAAAAAAAAAGAAAGAAAAAGAAGAAAAAGGAAAAAGTAAGAAAAAAAGAGGAGAAAAATATTCTAAGAGTACAAGCCAATGTTTTCAGATAAATGGATCATTTCCGTTCTGTGCTGCTGTTACCTTGCATGATCTTGCTTAAACTGCATTGAGTTGGATTTTCAAATCCCAGACTCCTCAGTTCTGGACTGAATTTTCAAACACATTACGGTTCACACCCTTTGTGGACATTTCCAAAAGCTGGACTTCTAGAAACCCTTGAGGCTTCTGTTAGAGCATAACTGACTGCACAAGGTTAAAACACCTTTACATTTCTCATCTCTATTTTCTCTGGATCTCAATCCTTCAAGTACAAAATTGTGCAGAATACCCCACATTGCACAGGGATGCTGTGAAGGTAGAAACACCGAGGTATGCAGACATTAAGAGTACCCAAAGCCAAACAAAACAAAATATGGTGCAAACTAGAAAGGCTGCTTGATGTACCTCATTGCAGTTCAGAGCCTTAAAACCAAGAATAAACTGTAATGTTTATATTGCATAACCTTCCGTAAATTGGTGGATTTTTCAGGAACGTAAATCAACAGAGCATTTGGCTGCAAAATTATTCTCTATAACTCCAGAAGTGTCAACATAAAACTCTCACGGGCAGAAAATGTTGGGGTTTAGTCCTCAGCCTGGGCGACTCTTTTTCTAGCTATGAACACATTTTGCCTGCAAGCCTTCCAGCCCTGGTCCTGTCTTACAGGGCTCATAATTTGGTAAATGTGTTATTTCAGGACATAACCTTTCCCAGTGTTAGGCAGAAAAAAAAGACTTAGATGACAATTTACACTTGTACTGCTAGCCCTTGTACGTGCTCCGACACAGTTAACACAGGCAACCCTGGAAAAGAAATAAAAATGTGACAGGAGAAAAAGATTTACATTTTTGGTTCTACAGCTGTTTTTGAGAGGTGCTACGCACTTAGCCAGTAACAGATCTACTCACCACTGACATTTTGTCCAAACAGCCATGGTTTTGAGTTTTAAAACTCTAAAAGAATACACTGTAATTAGCAGTATTTTTGAAACTGAACCATTTCCTGGAAATTTCCTTGGGTAATCTGGCAAAAACCTAGCTAACACATTTGTGTCTGATGTGCTTGTGATGCTAAGGGGTAGGGCACATGGAGATCTGCTCTGCAAAAGCAGTCATTGCTGTCAGGAAAGAGAAGAGGTAATTGATAAAAGCTCTGTTTTGCAAATGGGAGCTTCCCTATAGGCCTTAAATTTTAATCTCAGGTTCCAATATTATAAATATATATGACTGCTTTCTTTGCAGAGAGTGCAAATTATTGAGGGACAAGTCCACTCCTGATTCCTGGATTCCTGTTTGCAGACTCTGAAGTGGAAAGAATTACCTTCATGTTTTCATGGCTGCCTAGGGTTTCAGTCAAAACAAGTCCCATGTCCTGACTCCTTTCTGACATCTTAACATTGTTGCTTTTTCACAATTACTGAAATAGGTCATAGCCTCCACAAATCTATTACTCCTCATTCATAAGTATTTGCAGTTTACTCCGACAGTAATTTCTGGCCCAGAGCACCAGTGAATGTTCAATTTTCTCTGTTTTAAAAACCTGAGGCACAGGTACCCTGTTAAGTGGCATAATCTGATTGCCCATCCCCACAGCACATGGAGGGCCAATGTCAAGGGCAATTCAGAACTTCTACAACTCTATCCTCTTGCGTAGCCATTAAGTCTAAAATATATACAGAAATAAAAGCAGTTACAACGACTGATTCAAAGCCCTATTTAAAATTCATCCATCCACATCTCTGATAAAAGGATTTCTACTATTTTGTCCGCAGTGTAGCTACAACAAGGCAGCAGGTCAGGTACAGCAGTGCTTTGATCACCAGTCTCCTTTTGCAGCTACTGCTTGCATAAATGAAGAAAGGACTAGATGATGCAAAGTCCTCACCTCCTCTGCAACAACACTCGGGCCAGCTCTTGGATTCCCTTCCTGTGTTTGTACTAGAACAGCATTTGAGGTTTATGTTAATACGTTTTACCTAATGCCTGAGGAAGGAGAAATTATAATGGTCCAGCTGACGAGTGGTAACTTGATTGCTCGGACTGGCATGCATCAACGAACCTCCCCAGAAGAAGATAGGAGAAGATGGCACAGGTCAGCTTTCCTTTCAGCTAGGATGGCAGTTAGAGAACCCAGGAGCCCCTTAGTGCCACAACTACTTGCTCCATATAGATCTCTTCATTTCATTATTACTGCAAAACACTGTGGAACTGCAGATGACTTTCCTCCTACTACTGTGTTTTAGTATTAGGCTTTCCATTTTAAAAACAGTGACCAGAAATGAGGTCACTAAAATTCACTAATTCCTGGAAAATATGAAACACAAATATTCAGACAGGACAAACAGTTCCAACTTGAAATGTTTAAGAGTTTTATTCCCAAAACGTTCAAAGAAAACAGAACTGGCTCAGGGGAAAATGTTTCATTTTTCTTAAACTGCAGTAGCTTATTGTTGACATAAAGTATTTTGGTTGTAATAACTTTTTAACTGACACCACTAAGGCTATAATATATATTTTTTAACAACATTCATAGCTCCCAAAAGTACTAGCTTGCTAGTGGAGATTTTGACAAAATAAATTATGCATTTTAAAAATAACTTCATTGTACTTTCACTACAAAGAATGATCACTTCATTTCATTGAGAAGACCATTAGGGACTTTCTTATGTGCCACCAAGCACAGCAAGATCTAATCTGCCACACTTTGCTTGAAAGCAGACATCCACGTGTGCTGCTGCACACAAACGTGCTACCACCTCCAGGCTATGCAAAAAATGGCAGCGCATTCACTACCCATTTCAGCTGAACTAACTTCTGTCCCACTAAGGCAGAAATGGCCAGCACACACCATACACCCAGTGAATCAGGGACTATGGATGCTACGGATGCATTTTTTTCTGGACATAAGCAGCAGCTGGCTAATGAGGAAGCCTCTTAAAGAAGACATGACCTGCACCGGCCACACATGCAGTTGTGTCATTTTATGTTCTAGCGGCGTGCCTTGGAAACAAGGCATTCCCAAAGTCAGTAATGCTCGACTGGCTGGGTGCTCACTGCCACCTCAGGAGCGCTGTGGGCTTCGTATGGGAGTTTTTGGACTTAATCCAATGTCATTTTTTGGAAATCGGTTTTAAAACAGAATGATACAGCTGTCACATAAATCCACCAAGTTCAGGAACATATAAAAAGGTTCTTCAAAGCTAGGCTGGTGGGGTGCACGATGTAAGTCAGGGTTGTGAAAGCCTGTCTTGATTTAATGATGCTGTTCATGCTGTGTATGTGATAATGTTCACTCAATGTGTACCTTGCATAAAAGTTAAAATCTTAGGAACTGAAACATCCAAAAAGAGCACTTGTATCATAATCCTGCCCCTATATAAGCATTCTGATAGTGTCTTTCAGAACAAGAATATATATTGCTTCTCAAACCTGGAAATATCCAACAGAATTTTTATATACTCTAGCAAAACGCATTTTTCAGAAGTGCTCATTAAATGAGACACCAGTTTGCACCTCTCATTCATTCCAAGTATTATCATGTGCATTTTGTGCCTGTGTAATTTTGAGCACTCTTAATTTACTCCAGTTTCAGTAAGAATTGTGGTCATTGAGAAATGTGGCCAAATCCTGGGCACATTAAACAACAGGATACTGAAAGGGTTGCCTTTATACTTTAAAGCAATGGAAATTAAATAAAACATTTTTTTAGACTTGTCTGTTAACGTATTCTCTGATGTAACACACGCACACAAGGGTGCCATGATACTTGTACTTGTGACTTTGGCTTATTACTACAGCTTTTACTCAGCTGAAAAATGTTAAAATTCTCTCAGCGTTATTGTTTAATGGAAACATTAAAATGAAATACTACCTTTTTTTTTAAAAAAAAAACCCCAAACCTCTGGAGTCCACCTAAAATGACTAACCTAAATCACAGGGACATGCTTGCAAGCCACACTGTTGCTCAAAACTAGCTGCTGATCCGAGCACTCATCTGACACCCACTGTCTGCAATGCCAGGAGGAACAGTCGAGCTCTTTTCTTCTCCCAGATGTTCTCCCAACCACACCTGTACCCATTTATTCACCCATCGCAAAATCATGGCAAGTTTATGCTACGCTGGGCCTTAAATACCTGATTAATTTGAGAAATTACCAAAATAAATACAGGCTAAGTCTTTGCTCATTGAATAAGGATAAAGTAACTTCAAAATCCACAGCCACTGGTTGCCATGCAACCTGCTATAGTATTATGGCAGAAATAAGCTGTGCTTGAATTTTCAGTGCCCTCTCGCTCAGCCTTCTTGATGTTGTGATACTCTAATGCTTCTCAGCTAACTTCCATTAAGTAGTTTTTTGTGGGGTAGTATTCCAAGGTTAAAATGATTAAATAACTTTTATGGTTGATCAAATATAAGCCCTTATTATACACAGTAGGCAAAACCATACATTTTAATTACTTTGTTATCAAAGATCTAGGTATTTACATTTCATTTTTCAGTTATAATTCTGAATTTAGTTTGACCTTCATAAAAAAGAGAAGACCCGAGATTCTTGCTGTCTTAAACAATTTTTCCCATAAACAAAAAAAAGCCATTAAGACAGGGTAACAGCAGAAACACTGCAATGAGATCTATGCAGCCTATTACAAATATTTTCTAATGAGATATTTTGTTTTATTTTAAGCATCATCTTTTATTTTTTCAGTTTAATTTCTAACTACTTTAATTATTTGTGACTCAATAATACATTTGCAGTCTAAGGGCGATACATCAATATTTGATAATATTGACATTACATTAATTCAAAGTTCATATTCAGGGCTATCAGTAGCATTTTTTCCCTTATAAGAAGGATATTCCAGTTTAAATGCGGGAATAAAAAAGAATAGTTTCAGGTACTCTACAGAACTTCCCTACTGATTGGTTACAAAGTAATTTTCTGCAACTAAAATATACTAATATTTACAGTGACATACGTTTAAAAATTCATGATTAAGCAAAGTTTGCAGTTTGTATTTTTTGCCTCTGAAATTATTTGAAGAAGACAGATTTCACAGACAAAAATCTACTTAATAAGGTCTTGTCTTACACATCCATTTATTAGAGAAATCTAATGCTATTCAAAATCTATCCATTAACCTCTACAACTTATGTAAAAACAGATTTATTAGAAGAGGATGGAATTACCATGTGGGTAATTTACACTATAAATATTTCAAAATAAAAATACCATATCTCATTTATTAAAAAGCAGAAATTAAAAAAAAAGCCCCAACATATTTATGTGGAAATATGTTCAGATCATCCTTTGTAAGGAAACATATTTTTTTGCCAAATTTAGATTCATTATTGTTCATGTTTCTGCTACATTTGGTTACACAGCAGTGTTAAAGAAAAAAACAAACAGGAGTTTAAGAAGCTTGTACTTTAACTCTCAGAGGCTTTTTTTTTCACTGTTTTACTATTTTGTCTCTGCAGAGCTTTACAGCCTTTCTCAACAACTACTGTGATTTTTAAATATATAAAATCAAAAAAATACACTTATGCCTGTGGTGGAAGGTTATAGATACATTTTTAAAAATTATTTCCTTTTCATAGTGTAGTATCTCCTAACGAATAAGAAAAAAAATACTAAATAGAAAGCATGAAATTAACAACAAGCAGTAGATTCAAATAACCTTGCAGCCGACGTTTTGTAACCTAATTCCAATAATGGCTCAAAGATACATGGCATAATAACATTTTCTCTTTTTCAGATTGTAATGATGTTCACATGCAAACGCATGGCCAGACTTGTCGTTACAAAATGATTGCTTAACACGTTCCTTCTCGGGCTTTGTAGTCTCACGTCTGCATAATGGGCCCCTTTCTGTATCATACAGTGCGACATTTAAAGTTAGCTCCCAACACCAGCACTATATTCTCATTTATTTTGTTAATTTAGGGAAAAATATCCAAACCTTGCCCCCCCTGCCCCGGCCCCCAGCTTTCAGGAATGGCTCTAAACTATGGTCAGCGCCTTCGTATTCCGGTTAAAGAGTGGGGAAGGAGCTTATCTGTTGGGAAAGGCAATCTCTCGTAACTCCTTCTGTCCAGGGTGACAGGAGCAGACAGCACGTAAGCGACACATTGCCTTGTGTTTTCGAAACAGATGGGGGCACTCGCCAATATGCTCCCACCACATCCCGCTCGGCGCACAATGCGGCAGAGCGGAGCTCGCCGGCGAAAGCGGCACTGCGACCACGGTGCCCAACGCAATTTGAGCCATCGATAATTAGCAATGCTAAACCGCTGAGGCTCGCTCCCGTCCTCGCTGTCAGGTGTTTCAATAATGCCATCAAGCGTGGAGCCCCGGCGCCCACAGTCGTTTTGTAAACTCTGCCGAGCAGTTTAGGAACGCGTTTTGGTTTCTGAGCGTGGATACAGTGGACCTGCCGGGGAAATTACAGCGTATAAAGGGAAATGCCGTGCTATGCCAGAGAAGATATAAAGCAGAAAAGAACTTAAAGGAAAAGTTTAAAGGATCTGTCATCAAAACTTTAAATAGGCCTTTCTCCAGCTGCAGCTAAATTATTGTACTTCTTGATACTGTTTGCTCCTCATAGCAATTGAAAGCACATGTAATTTAACAGCAGGCCTCAATCCTTTAATAAGCTGTCTTTAAAATACCTTACATGGATTACCTATCTGTAAATCTGCTTCCCATGCAGAATGTGACAGCATTATGGAAATTGTGAGTTCAGTAAAGATGGCATATACCAAAGAGAACCACATCTGCACACTGTAAGATTATACCAAACATTGGAAGTAATCTTTAGTCATTTATAATACTGCAGAATGCATAATTAAGATTAAGGGCTCTATTCTGCCCTTACTTATGTCCTACGTATCTCATAATTTCCCCCCCCCCCCCGTAAATTAAATGGAAAAAGTAGCATTGCAAGGCTTTCTTGTTCAAATTATGCAAAGTTGGTATTCATCTTTCTGCAATTTGTTGTACATCTAAGGAAGTTTGGCAAAAAGGGAATGATCGCATATGGAGCAGGACCCATAATAAAAAGGGCTATCCCGTGTGTGCCAAAAGGAGCAACTTGCAAATAGCACATATTTCCTTATCACTTTAAAAAAAAAAAAAGAAACAAAAACAAACAAACAAAAAAAAACAACAAAAAAGAGCTTCCCAGAGCAGGAACATAGTTCAAAGAGATGCCGTGCTCTGAGTCACTCTGCTGAATGTGCAGCATGCCTAGACAAAAAGAAACCCAAATATCTGAAAGCAGCTAACCGCAAGGGAGGGGGAATCAGAAAGTTTTTGGCAAGGCGAGGGCAGGACAAACGTTTCCCAATGCTCGGCTTTCCAAGTGCTGCATTTACTTTTGCACTTAATAATATATCACTTCTTCTGCCATTTACTGATGACAGGAGCAGCAACATGAGAGCCTTCTCAAAACCTGTGCTGGTGGGTAGGGAGAGGAGGAGAACAGAGAGAGGAGGATGAGGAAAGGTGCTTATGGTAAACATGGTCATTCGGCAGAAGACCTATGCACCACCACCAGCTACTTGTTTTCTTTGCCTAGCCTCAGCTCCAGGAGTCTGCAGACAGCATCTGTTACCCACTGTTATTTACTGTGAACTTTTATTTTATTTCACAACATACAAGTTTTTCACAATTCCCTTTCAGCTGGGTACCATGATACGGGGTCTGCAAGTCCCGTAACAAACTAGACCAGAATCTAGCCTTACACCTTACCTCTGAAAAATAATTTTATTATGTGCAGTAGATTAATGAAATTAAATGCCTATTTTACCAAAAGCTGTTCATTATATTCTACTACAGAAATAAGGAAACAGATCAATTAGTGGCAGGGTAACATAGTTCGCATCCAGCTTTGGCCTTTTTCTTTGCTCTGGCAATTCATGAAAGCCAAACAAAGGCATTTTTTTTTTTTGGAATAATTTTTACTGATGACTAAGATTCACACACATGGCTAATGTCTGCTACTTTGGAAACAGTGGCATTTCTAGGACTTGGCATTTGAGACAGCAGATGGGGTGGAAAGGAATTTGCCTCTGGGGTTAGGGCGCTACATCAGTCTCCTTTGCCCACTGCAGAACTGTTTGCTCACTCCCTCTCAGCATAGAGCAATAAAGATGCTGCCATTTAGAGCATCTGAATCTGAGTTTTAGCACTTTCTTTATTCCCAGAATTAGTGCTGTGTATAAATGTTGGTCATACTAATAGCAAAACACATTGCAAATACGTGCGGCACATTCAGGCCCTGGAGAGCCTCCAGTGTTAAGTGATATCTCAGCTGCTGTGGCAGCTTTCTCACATAAGGAGGACACTTTCCTCCCCCCACGTGAGAGCCCAGAGAACGCAGACGTCTTTAAATACAGAATTAGCTAAGCAACTAACACATCATATGGCAAAATAAACAATATTCCCAAGCTTGTTAAAAGCTAAATGTGGCACTTTAGAGAACAATGCACAGCCAAACGAATTTCAGAACTACGTTACAAATAATACGTTTAATCCTCCAGTCAGATGTAATGTTAAAATTGTACGGAAAGCAAGGAGGTGATTATTAAGGGAGTGTGAATATATTCCAGCTCTAAAACAGACATAGATAAACTGAGACATGCACAGACATCTCAGATGGAGACTCAGTACAAAAAAAAATCACTGGGAAAAAAATCCTTTTGCATTCCTATATATATTTGGAACCGTTAGTTCCTCACTGCTACCGTAGCATTCATTTCCTAAACTTCTGAAATCCTCTTTATCAGTGAGATTCTCATACACTCTTAAGAGAAAGTAATGGTAACCTATCACTTTTAAGACTACAGCTTTTGAAAACCAGCCTGTCAGAATACTGCAGGATGTACAATAAAAAGCCAACGAATGGCAAAGAGACTAGCTAGATGTTTTAATATATTTCCAGCATCCACAATTCTATGATTAATTTGTTCTCTCTCATCCTCTTTTCAAAATGGTAGGAAAGCCTCTAACATTTCTGACTTTAGCATTACTGTAAATTGAGATTCTGGCTCAATTTACGGATTTTATTGCCATAGAAAGCAGATTGATAACGATTATTATTATGAACATTTGTAAGGCAACAACTACTGCAATATTTGGCTTATACTAAAAGGAAAATTGTTCACAAGTACCAAGAGCAAATGTCCAATAATCTGTGTATAATCTCACTTTTGTAAAATGAAGAAAGCGGTTTTCTTTCCCAGTATACTGTACGGAGTGGTGGAGAACCCAGACGAAAGAAACATCAGAGTAAAAGTACATCTTAAGCAGTTCCTGAACGAAGTCATGAATTGGAAGAGCTGAACATTAACAAAGCTATCTAAATATACATGGTTCATGTGGCAATAGTACCTCCTGCTTATATTACTGGTGATTTTCTATTGCTTCTGCATGTGGGTACTTACTGTCTGACCCCCAAAGAAATAAAAAGTTTTATAAATCTCTTGGATTGCCCTGCCATAACTGTCCAACAATCTTTCTTGAAAAATGAGGTTATTGGGTCACTTCTTTAATAGATGGTTTCTTAAGCAAGTCCCGGGTCATTTATAGTTTGACAGATTTTTGGCAAATGCCCTTCATTTTGAAAGATATACACAATCTCCAGCACTAATAATTGTACTCACATCTCTCTGTGCCGTGTTGTAACTAAAAAGAGAGAAAAAGGCAATTCATAGCTCTGTACAAGCTTCTTGTCTTATTCATTAGTAAAACCAAAAAAATGTTTCTCAAAGAGGGAAGAAGGCAAAAAATGGTCGATTGGAATGCACAGAGATAACTCATTCCATGCTTGAAAATTTCCAACTTCTTCTTTCTCATTATCTTTACAGAAATGTAATATATTTGAGCAGCTAGGGTGAAAAGCTGCTGCTGAATATTGGTATATCCCATAGCAATTATTTTAGTTCCCTTTCGTGCATTCCAGAGGAGCGCCAGCACACTGATCAAGAACCCGAGTGAAGGCTCATTTAACCTGCCCTGCATATGTGAGGTCGCTCTGTGTATAAAAGCCAGCATTCTTGTGACATTAGTATTTTTGAATTCAGACATTTCTCTGAAAACAAGCCATTGATCAAAGGGATTTCATGGTTAACTTGGGAGCCTTTGTCTCCTAAGATGCACATTCTAGTAAAGTATAGAAATTAATAAGAAATAAAGAATACCTTTCTTAATCTGCTAATATTTTATTCTGGAGCTGAACAAGAAAGAAGAGAATAGACTAATGAGGGACAGAGTCAGCCTCTACATCATTTTAAAGACTGTTTTAATCTCATAGAAGGGTTTTTTGGCCAATTCTTCACCTTCTCAAATGCATCTAGAAAACACTCTATTTTTTATCCTTTAGTGAAATAGTTCATCCCTAAAGAAATGCTAGCAGATCTTCTGACTAGCATTTTTGCTAGTAGATCTACTCTTAGACTTGACAGGCTGTTTAAAAGAAGACTACAATAAGAGAAGGCACTCATATTTAAATCAGAAATGGGGATGATTCCACTTTAAACTCTGCATTATCCATCTGTATACTTCTCTTACTGTTTCCTTTATATCAAGAAAATTTAATTTTTATTTCCTGCATATAGTTCTGAAAGAATTTTACAGCACTACATCTGAAGCAAGCGGGTCACTATTTTCTCGCGCATTGTATCACCCCAGAGCAGGGAGTGCATTTTTGCAAAGGGTACCCTGCATCTCTGATACTGCAACTGATCATAACCTCTGAAAGGTGCATACAGTAGTGTTTGTTTGATTAGTTAAGTATTTGACATTACCTTCTAAATGCTACCTTTTCTGCTCCCTCAAATTCTGGAAGTATACAGCTGCATAGAAATCATCTGTCCCACCCTCTTGTCTCAAGACAAAATCAGCAGCCTACAAACTCATCCAGGAGCTAACTCATGCAGTTTTTCTCTCTGTGAAGACCTCTACTGATGTAGACTAGGTAACTTGTTCCAGAGCTTCACTTTCCTTGGCCCATACTGATTTCAAGGACAGAAGCAGATGGGCTTTGAAAGTCAGAAAGCTCATATGATGTTGTAAAACTAGGTCCATTCATTCCCCTAGTAAAAGGAACTATTTGTTCGACATTACATCTCCAAAAATACAACTGCCTGCATTAGAACTCCTATTCCTTAATTCTTTTTTTAAGTGCTGCTCTGTGAAATCATTTGAGACAATGTTGATTTTGAGTAATTTTTTTATCACTTGCACCACCTTCCCTTTCTCTCTTACTATTCTCTGTTGATTTTTCTCCTTTGCTAAGAGGACACCAGAAGTGCCTTTGAAAGAAAGTGCTGAAAGACTCAGCCGTCTTCGCAATCTTTTTTTTTTTTTTTCCCTTCCTGTCTAAGGGGAAGAAACATACTACATACCTGTATCTTCCTGACAAAAATTTTTCATGTTGTTTACTGAAAGTTTTAAGGGTAGGAAACTAAATTTTCTTCTCTTCTAACAGGAAAAAAATGCTATTATATGGAGGTAAAAATAAATGACAATTTTCTGCAGCAGCACAGTGGAAGTAAGATGGATATTTTTAAAAAGTAGAAAAAAAACAAGATAAAAGAAAGTTTAAGTTCATTTACAACAGACCGAAGTAGCATCTTCATTTTATCTATATGCCTAATAAACATTTAAAGACAGAGATCAACCAATTACTCATGTCAACTATTTATTTAGTGATAACTTGTTGTGTGATGCCTTACAAAGGAGTGTGCCGATACAAATAACACTCTTCCTGGTCTAAGGTTTTTATAATCTTTAGTGACACACCTGTAACTTAGTACGGATAGAATATCCTTAATTTGGATAGAATTTTAAACTTTATGTTTAAGGGCTTTGTTTTCCTTGCAGTTGGATAGCAAGAAAGGATTGGTGCTATAAAATGAGGAGTAGTGCTTTAGAAAGCAAGAAGTACTTTGCCTCACAGAAATCAAAACAACCTTAGTGTCTTCTAACCCAGACCTGTTTTATCTCATGTCCAGCTTGGTTTTAAGATTTGCAATCTTCTTCTCTGTTCTTTCACCTCTGTAGCTACTCCTGGAATGGACTTTCCATTTCTAAAAAGACTGCAGCTATTTCTAATTTCTCCCTCTGTCTATCTGTGCCCAGACTCCCTTTTAACATTGTCTCTACAACACCCTGCTTCCTTCTGTCTTCTGGCTTGGATAAGATTGTATTGGGATATAGGAATCTTAGACTAATTAAATGAAAAATACACCACTCTGCTCCATATCAAAACTCAACTGGCCATGCTTCTCTGATGCCCAGCCTCCGAGCCCAAGTGCAGCCTGGATAAAACAGCTCTTACTCTCCCTTCAGATCTTACTTAAGACTATTTCTACCCTTCTTGTTAACTTTTCAGAGGTACAGCCTTTCCTATCCATCCACACCACTAAGATGACACTGTTAATTGCAAAAACCTTGCAGTACTCGTATCTAACCAGAATGCTGTTACCAAGACAAAATTTCCTTTCCATTGCCTTGGCCACGTGATGCCATCACTTCTGTTGGATGAAGCACAATCTTTGTTCTCACTTCCATGGAATATTTTCTTCCTCTTTCACTCACTACCATAAGGTCCACTCCATCTTCCCGATACACGCCAAACCTCTAACTCACACTTCTTACATTTTCAAAATCCTACGCCTGTGCTTCCTGCAGTGACCCTCAAACCTCTGATACACCCTTCATCAGCACCCACAGAATTACCTCCTCTTTTTCTCTCAAACCCAAATATCCCTTCCCCTTCCAACATATCTATAATTTGGTTGTTGCTGGCATACTGAGACCAATGTGTACCACGTTGACTAAATACATTCTACTTGCTTAAGCATGTCATCTGCCTGCATTCAGCTCCTCTGGTTTTTTTCCAGTCTTTGTGACACATGACTTTTAAAACAACAGCAGAAACAATGAAGAAAAAAGAATCAAGATTTTGAAAACACTTGAATTTTAAATATTTTCCCTGCAAATATTAAGAAAACTTTATCAAAAAATACATTTAAAACTACAAGCATCTAGAAATCACCTCTATATCTAACTTAGAGATGAGGTGACAAAATCCTGAACATTTAGTCCTGCTTTAAGGTGGAATCCACAGACTTCCAGGGCAGTATTATAGTGGGTAACAATTATAGTTAAAAATATCCAAATAATCGTCTCCTATTTTTGTGACCCTGCCTGCAAGCCACCAAAATGATGTCGTATAGACTAATTAAATGAAGTTATCATAAATTAACTCTATTATTACAAGTTGTATTACTACTATCATAGAGTTAAGACTCCCACCCCCCAAGAAAATACATGCCCATTTGTACTTCCCACATATAAGGAAACACGGCCTTTTCAATTATTGTGGGGTTTATTATTCCTGTGAGTTGTAAAAGAATCAACCCAAAATGCTAGATTCAGACCTGGAGAATTTTTTATCTGAATCTGAACTTTGCATTTAGTGTTCATCTCTGATGAATGGAAAAATGGAAACTAAATTTATTTTTGTCCTGCATTCACACACTATACAGTTTGAATAGCTGTAGTATGAACTGTCCCTTCAGAGAAAATATACTATGAAACATACATTGCTACTAACCTCTGCTGCAATCTTGTGGTAACAAAAGTATATTTTATGTTTCGAGTTAGATTGGATTCCAGCTTTCCAAAAGTGGAAGGAAAAGGCAGTAATCTACTTTTCTACTCAGTTTTCAAGGTCTGATAAAAAAAGTTGTAACAGGACTGTGACTAGGCTAAAATAAACATAGATAGCAAGGCATTGTTAGAAAAAAAAAATCAAGTATGCCTTTTCTAAGTTTGTTGGGAAAATATCACTTGTGATAAAATGTCTCCTTTTGGGATAGAGGATGCTTGGAGACAAGGGACTGGAAGACAGCATGTAGTGATTCAGGCTGGAGACGCTCGACAATGGAGCGCACCCGAGATCAGCCAGGCGGGACAGGAGCCGTCCCACAGGGAACATCTCTGCACTGAGCTGATGTTCAGACGTGGCTTTTTGAAGATTTGGTCCAAATGTAAGAATACGATCTTTTGCAATCCAAGCTTTCTGGAAGGAAAGTCGGGAAAAGCCGTGCCGCCTCTCCGTGCACCTCAGCTCTGGCTGGCGTGGAGGAACCACGCTCCTGCCCGGGCACACCAGGCACCTCAGCACCACCCCACTGCAAGCCCACCAGTCCTCTGCGCTGAGAATGAGGACCACGCTGACTTGCTGTCATAAAGACTACAGAAAACTCTAAAAAGCTGTTTTCTTCCTTAGGTGTAGGCTATCATTTTGATACGTATAAGAGATTCTAATGATACAGACAGAGGCAAGCTCTGCAGATTTATCAGGGCTTGCCACTAACCTTTTCATCACCTCTGTCTCCTCAGCGAGGCTTCCGAGGCAGCAGCTAAGAAAGCAAAGACTGCAACTGCGGGAAAGCTACCCTGCCGGGGATCCGCGTGGGATATTGACGATCAATGTTACAGCTTAAAAGACTTGCTTTCCCTGAAGAGAAATGCAGCTGGGGTCCTTCAGGAGAAAAGCGTTGCAGAGTTTCCACTTCTCTGTACATGTTTTTCTCAGCTGATGCAGTGTCTGAACTCTAGTGCAGAACTTCCTGCTGCTTCTGAAAACCACTCCTGACATGTTTTTCCATAGCTCACAAACGGTGATCCAGAGGAGAACACCGAAATGGACCCTCTATTAGCATCCCATTAAAGAATGTTATCAAATGCCTGGTTTTCTATTTTCCCATCTTTTGTTAGAAGCAACAAAAATAATAGAACCCAGCAAAACTATAAAACTATGCAATAAAACCTTGACTAAAAACTTGTTTTCATAAATTTAGCTGCATATCAGGCAGGTGAATTTTGACTGTGCTCACATTGTATTTTTTATTTATTTTCTAGATGTTTAGATAAAGCATTTTGTTTAACTTTGGTTACAGAAAAAGGCCTCATATAATTCAATGAAAATTCAGGAGGGTAACTTTTGGGCTCAGTCTATAGGGCACTTACACATAGAATCATAGAATTACAGAACGTTACATTCCATGTCATTCTTTTTTTCCCCATACTGTTCTCTCAGTCACAACTCCAGCCCCATTTTTAGACTGAAGTGATAATGATGCTTGTTTTCAAATTTCTTGTTTCTTGGTATATTTAAAGATAATTCTTAGGGCGATATTCTCTGTTGGTATCTTAAATTTAGAATGTATATATTTATCTTTTCATTAAAAGCTTATTCAAAATCCAGCTGGTATTTCACCAAATAACTTGTGGTATCAGACTACAACACTTCAGATCTAAGATGCTGGGAAACTGGACAATGGCGCTTCAGGAGCAGCTACACAAAATTATAACTTGGAAAATATGTATATTGTGCCTTTAATCTGGCACTAATGCTGCAGAGACTCAAATTCTTCTAAGAGAAATGCTCTAGTACTATTTGTATATCTAAGTCCTATGCAGATTTATTCTATTTTGGGGCATTCATACACTGAATTTATTTCCAAGTTTGAAGCGTATACCCGATTCTCCTCTGCAAGGAGATTCAGGTGACTGGGAGTTTGGCTTGCACCCCTTTCTACTCTGCCAAGCCATAAGCCAATATTACAAGCTGCAATTTTTACTTTTCTGAGTCATCCAGATAAAAGGAAAAAACAGTAAAATTCCCTGCACTGTGCACCACTCAGATAACAAACAGACAAATAAATATAAGCAAAACAACATCAATCTTTATGTATACATTAAAATGAAAGTACAGTCTTTCAGATCCCACGTGTTTGGCTCCTTTTCCTCTTTTCCACCCTCCCGTCCTTACCCCGGTTTTTGCCCTCTAAAAGCAAGCTGCCCCCTCCCCTGCATGCCTGCAGTCACGGATGCTATTCTTATTTCTGGAGAGAGGCTCTCACTCTCTCTCTGCCTCCCCAGAAGGACAACATTGATACCATAAATATTCTTACTTAGAGCTTTCAAAGAGACGAAGGTTCACCTTTTTCATCTCACCCAGGTGTGCCTCCCTCCCTGGCCTCTATCAGCATCTTCCCAACACCCAGCAGAGCCAGGAGGACGGCCCCTTTCCTTCTACAACCTTGATTGCCAAGTGGCTTTGTGGGACCCCAGGTGAGCAAGAAAGGCAGCACAACTATGGAATTACGAAAAGGACACGCGGCGCTAAGCTCGGATCGATGGCTCTGGCCAAACGTTCGGGCCACAGCGGCCGCGCAGCACCCCGGCAGCTGGACACAGTGGTGCTCCAGCACATCTGCCTCTCCACCGGGCTCTGCCCAAGCTGCGGCGACGGAGGCCGCTGCAAAAGAAGATTGCCACGGGGAATAAAAGAAAAACCTGAGGGATAAAAATGGATAGCTTCCAATTAAAATTACCATACTGTAATTTTGTTAGTTATCAGTGACAGACTAAAGTACATGGCAGCTTAACTGACAAGAAAATGTCCTTTTGGGCATAATACAGCATACAGATCTTTGACTTTTTAGCATGCAGTGTCCAGATGGTACTTTTTTGCTTCATGTTGTGATCAGGAGGCAGAAAGGCCATTTCGGAAACAGTGGCAGTGAAAGCCAGCATAGATCAGAGGCACACAAGGCCGCCTCAATGTATGAGGATGTATCGTATCATTGCAGGTAATCCTCACATGAGGGTACGTACGGTAGGAAGGATATTTTCTAAAGCTATTTGCTGGAGACACTATCAAGTGCACTTAGAGCAGCGGTTTGTGTAGCTGATTGGAAACCTACCCTGCTGCTGCTGAATGCCCGTTAAGAGGAGCAACATTTTATTTACAAGACGCAAAGAAAAATGATCGCTGAATAATAAAATGTTCCACTAAATTCCAGCATGCTATATTAACTTAGGAATGCTATTGTTTATTAAAAAGTTATGCCCTCTTCATTTTTTTCCTGCAGTCTTTACTTTAGAGACGTGCACAATGTGCTTCTCCCCCCCCACCCTACAGGAAAGATAATCTTTCTTCTTCAGCGCAGCACAAATCCTGCGGCTAACTCCCCTTATGAACCTGAGTGGTATTGACATGGGGGTGTAGAGTCAGGCAAAAAACCAGGCATCTTCTGATGAAACACATAAACTACACACATTCAAGAACAAAACAAAAATCTTCTAAAAGCCTGTGTGTAAGATAAGACTGCCTTGGGGGCAGCTCGAACTCGCGGTCTTGGCCATTTACGCAGGATTTTACAGAGCCGTCTATTACAGTATTCAACAAAAAGAAGTACTTCAAAAAGCTTCCCTTTTTTTTTTTTTTCAGTTGGAAGTACAATAATTTGTAAGTCAAAATTTGGAAGTGTTCCCAGTTTTTGGCAGCAAAATGATAATACTGGGCATATCATTTTAAAGTGGAATCTCATGGAAGTTAATTCAGACGACAAGGTCACTTTTAGACTTTTTTTTCCCTTATGTTTTGGACTGAAAATAATTCCCAAATCCTATTATTTGAAGCAGGGGTACTTACCATAGCAATCCCTGCCTCCCCTGATACACATGCTACCTCTGAGATAGAGTGCCTTAAAAAAAAAAACAACCTCACAAGAATATATACCATGAGCTTCAGAATTTTTTAAGGAAAGCGAAGAAAAAGTTGTACAGCAAGCAATCATACAGCGTACCTTTGTACTGCTTGGTTTTAACAGGAACTTTCCAAAAGTGTTAGTTTTCTTCCTTTGTACAAAAACAACCAGCTAGGAAGAAAAGGAGGAAAAAGGATGCTGGGCTCTTTTGCCGACTAAAATCGAGCAGTAACTTCAGTAAAACTGATAAAATTGTTCTGTTTTACATTGCAGCCTTAGGGTGTGATGCCCTGAACCTGTAAGTACTACTACATTATTATAATTAAAACACAAACCCAACCAAACAAACCCAGCAATGTGTTTGTAGAGAACAGGAGGCTTATGGGAAATCCTGATTAAATTACTGCTACCAATATAAAAAGGCATGTGGGACTCAGCGAGATCAACTTATCTCTAGATAAGATTAAATCAACTCACACAAAATCGAGACATCCATGAGAATTATCATAGGTATAAAATCATACATGTCATAGACATACCTCTGAAGGGCATTTACTATTATTATTTTTTTATTTGAAATAATTTGGATTGAAAGTGCAAAGCTCCAATATTTGAGTAAAGCCTCAAAGTCCATTTATATCAGGTTTTCCCTAGCATCCCTTCCTCTATTTCTCTCACATTTCCTCTCACACATAAACCCCATTCACATTCTATAAGCCGAACACTGTGATATACTATCAAAATACAGGCTACATTTATCTAGAACAAAGTATAAACATTTTCAGTGTGTGTACTTAAGATTCATTTGCTTGCCAGATGGCTTCGTCTCCTTCCTTGGTTATTGTCAGAAGGAAGCATTTTGATTCAAATGACTGAATTCCTCAAGCTCAGGTACGGCTGATAATAGGATTTATGACAAGCTAAAAGAAGTAAAAAGTGATCAGAGACCCTTTTTAAAATGCCATCACGCTGCTGACTTAAAGTATGACTTAGAGGCCAGATGTAAGACTAAGCACATGTGGGCATGTAGGAGACTGCCTGGACCGCTGTGCTTCTAATACACAAGCCAAGCTCACACCCATTTAAAAGCGAATTTGTAAACCCACCTGAGAGCATGGTTTGTGGAGGAATATTAAAGATGTAAATATCACCGCTCTCTTCAATTAAATGCACAGTTTTCTGTGGAGGGCTAGTATTTCTTATATTTTTTTCCTACAGCATCTGTTCTATCGAGTAACAAAGCAAAAAAAAACAAAGTAAGCCAGTGAGCAAACAGCAACAAACCCTTTATTCTCTAAATTGCTCCTAGTGCTGTGCCTCTCACTAACTAGCTCCTACTTGCAGCTTCTGCTCTGTTTACTGTTGTTTGCTTTGTTTCTGTGGAAGCACTTCCGTGCATGACAGAACAGAAAGAGGAAAAGCAAATTTCAAACTGCAAGAATCCAGTGTAGGGCATATCTAATGGCCATCTGTGTGCATGCTTAAAGAAAGTGGAAAAAAAGCAAAAAACTAAGACACTTTCCTCCATCTTTCCCCCTCTCTGCCACGTGTCATTGAGGCATATGAATCCAATGCATCTCAGAGATGATTATCTGGCAGTGTCCTACTAATCTGCTCATCAGTTACGGGACAGACAGGCACATTTTAAGCATATCAGTTCCTCTGTGAGTCTGAGTTAAACTGAAGCCATGAGAGATAGAAGACAAATACATTAAGCCAGCACAATCCTAAAAGACGATAAAAGCTTTAAGTGATCCAGGAGAGTCCCAGAGCCTAAACTAGTGAACTTTAAAACAGCCTACATTAAAATAATGAACCGAAATGTCTCCATTATTTTCTTCCTTCATTTTTTTTCCATATTAATACACAACACAAACACATTCAGTGTGTTTAATACAACAGTACAGATGGAAAGAATAACAACTGAAACTAATTCATTTTGATTTCTGCTTCACAAGTAAGAGAAAGACTTGGTCTTCTCTGAAAGATTTATGAGGCTTCTCACCATAAAGGAGCCTGGATTACAGCTATGCTTACTTTATAAAATGAAATTCTGCCATTATAGGCAAGAGTTCATGGCTGTAATTATTTCAATGCACTTCCCAGTCAATGTGTCTTACACAGCTGAGCCAAACCCTCTCTTACATATGCAGGTCATTTCATAAGAAGTCTAAGAGCTTCAACAACTTTGTGTGACCTTGCATTGAATAACACTGGAAAATTGATTTGGCTCTAGTAATAAAAGACCGTCTGCATTATCTGCATTCTAATTATAATTAATATAACCAGGATAACTGCTGTATTATTTACGATTAGAGCTATGGTGGGCAGAGTGTAATAATAATCTACTACATAATTTTTTATTGATCTGATGGCTTTATTGCAGAAAAAACAAAATGCTACACTGCTGTACTACTAAAATTGCCTTTCTAGACATGTCTGTTTAGAGGAAGAACATTCATTTAACATTTCTTTTATCTCATCAAATTCCCATAGATTTTAATATCAGAGAGTGTATGATGCTCGCTTACATGCTTGCTTTGTCTTTTTGTTTTTTTTCTTGGCAAAAGCAAGACAAAATGGACTGAAAAATGCACCCATATTTTCCATTGTTCATTTCCTGGAAATCACTCATTCCTTGCAATTCTTTAGCAATTGCAACATATCTCATTAAGAGAACCTGGGCTGTACCTCAAGAATGTACAGTTCTCCGTTTCAATGGGAAACTTATCATTCCTTACAGAAAAATAAAAACTGAAAAATAATGCAAACTTGACAATTAACTTATGTCTTCTCAAAATATTAAACGATCACTCAGGAGGCTAAATCACTGTTCAATGATCTCACATTTGAACTAATTTTCCTAAACTCTGGTGAAAGTGAAATGAAGCTCTCTTAATTTGGCTGTGAACTGGAGTGTTTTGGCATTACCTAAATATGTAGCAGGAAAGCTCAAGGCAGCATTTGTAGCAATGCAGTAAAAAGTATGAAAATTATGGGATTTTGCAATTTCAACATCATATTCAGAAACTAGATGGGAAAAAAAAAAGACAATGCTTTTCCAGAACGCAATTACAAAGCTACAAACTCTCTAATGCCAAAATAAAATTTCCTGCAAAGTTCATTCTTTTGATAAGACGATACTACCTTTATTTCCTCATCTTCACTTAACTGCAGGTGAAATAATGAATAACTTGTATAGATGAGCTCACTATTAGACTTCAGAGTTAATATTTACAAGTATAAATCTTGGAAGTTTGCTCTTAGAACACGTTTCCAGCTGCATCAAGACAATATCAGAAATTAATTATAATGCAAAAATAAATACTTATCATATATTTATAGAAAATATGTAGATATTCATGATTACATATTATGTTATTAATAATAGGTATGTTGATGTTATCTTATGAAAGAAAAATAAATTCTCACTTTCTCATTCTTCTCCTGCATTTTTTCATCTCTGCCGTCTGTGCTTCTGGGTGATGTTTTCATGCGTTTAGAACAGCTTCCTCACTCTTCCTTTATAGAGCTGATTGCATTTAAGCCCTGCTGATTCCTACCCAATTATGTTATCTTAATATAGTATTTTATTGTCATTTTTTAGAAAGAAAAAACAATCAAACAGAAGTCTTGCAGCTGCACAGGTATTTAGCTCTCATTTGTACTGCTCTCAAGAGTTATCAATTTAAATTCAGTGATTTGCCATTGAAACACAGGCTTGAAATAATTTGAAATAGCTCCCATTACTGAATTACACGATCATCCCACTAGCTCACGGTTTAAGCAGAACACTTACTTTCCACACT
Organism: Apaloderma vittatum; assembly: GCF_000703405.1. Classification (NCBI taxonomy): domain Eukaryota; kingdom Metazoa; phylum Chordata; class Aves; order Trogoniformes; family Trogonidae; genus Apaloderma; species Apaloderma vittatum. Next base: position 126,179 of record NW_009734410.1, on the reverse strand, counting down.
GGGATCACCTGTAACTTCTACATTCAGCGGTCCCTGCATTTTTTCCTTTTCTTTTGTTCCATCTTTAGTAAGGCGCAAAAACACAAGTCTCCCTCCCACAGTATGATGTACAGAACCAGTATCTTCCTTTCCTTCACGAGCACTAGTTGTGATGTGCAGAAGGCCACCTTCTAAAGCAAGCACATCAAAGAGCAAGCAGCTAACCACCTCAAAAACTTCAGGTGTGGCTGTCACGTCTGGATACAAACCATTTATATGGGAAAGGATGAAAACTTCAAATACTACCAGAACTTGTTACTCTTAAAAAAAAAAAAATTGAGATTGAGATCCTTGTTAAGTGTTGGACTATATGCCTATATGAATGGTGGAGATACATGCTTCACCAAAATGTGGTACCTGGTACTCTACAGATTGCTTTGGTTTTCTGCATGAGGATTTCCCGTAATGTTCTGGTTTATCTTCCTTAGAAGACAAACATGCAAGCGCACTTAGGCTTCTGTGAGAGTGACAAAGTTGTCCAGTATGGTAGTACTCAGAAAATCCCTTGTTCCATTCTGTTATTCAAGTCTCAGCCATGAAATGGCAAAATTATGGCATTCACAAATGAGATAAAGGTCAGAATCCTATCTAGAGTTATCTTGCCATAGTCTGCTGTTGGGACTAAATCCCAGTCCCACTGCTACCAGTTTAGAATCACAGAATCCGTTAAGTTGGAAAAGACCTTTAAGGTCATTGAGTCCAACCATTAAGCTAGCACTGCCAAGTCCATGACTAAACCATGTCTCCAAGTGCCACAACTGCACATCTTTTTAACACCTCCAGGGATGGTGACTCAACCACTTCCCTGGGCAGCCTGTTCCAATGCTTGACAACCCTTTCGGTGAAGACATTTTTCCTAATATCCAATCTGAACCTCCTCTGGCACAACTTGAGGCCATTTCTTCCTGTCCTATCACTTGTACTTGAGAGAAGAGACTGACCCCCAGCTTGCTACAACCTCCTTTCAGGTAGTCATAGAGAGCGATAACGTCTTCCCTGAACCTACTTTTCTCCAGGTTAAACAACCCAAGGTCCCTCAGCTGCTACTCATAAGACTTGTTCATGAGTCCCTTCACCAGCTTCATTGCACTTCTTTGGACACATTCCAGCACCTCAAGTGTCTTGGAGTGAGGGGCCCAAAACTGAACACAGGACTCAAGATGTGGCCTCATCAGTGCTGAGTACAGGGGCACGATCACTTCCCTAGTCCTGCTGGCCACACTATTCCTGATACAGGCCAGGATGCTGTTTAATTTAAAATTTAGATTTTCCTTAACCTGGCTTTGGCTAGATCTGCTTAGGGATGTCCATACAAATTGAGCACTGATTTCAGGGAGTTTGGATGGATCTGAGAATGGCACCTGGATCCTGGCACCTGGGATTATTCCAGAGGACCTGCTGCAGAATCTGCTTTTATTATATTCTAACCTTCCTACACGTGCATTTTCGGGGACTGTATGAATATTTCCTTCACTGGGAACATCTGGGGTTTTCTTAGCTTGAAACAGAGTGCCTTAAGCCTTAAGCAGAGTATCTTAAGCCTATTTTTCTTGTAACCAAACAAAACTGTCTTATGTCTTCAGAATGAAGAGATGCCAAAATCCCTCCTTTCTTCATACCATGTTCAGCTGATTGTTGCAGCATTTGTTTTCAAATGTCCTATTTTTTTGTTATTATGTAATACCAAAAAAAGGAATTATTCAATTACTGATTTTTATTATGTGTGGTTATGGCCTATTATAAATAGAGACTGGGCTTTTCATGACACCTTAATTATTTCTATGTGCACTGGATCCATTTAGAAGTAAAAACAGTTTTGTAAACTCCTCCTGGCTCTGAAAGTCAAACTGGGTTCTTTCTATATCACTCATCACTGAGTATGGTGCTTCTGAGGACCAAATTAGGTCTTTTTTTTCATAGCAGCTGTGGAAGGCATTCAGTGCACTCAGTACATTTGTACTGATGTAGAACTGCTTGCAATTTATTAAACTGTTCTGAGGAGGATACATATCAGTAAAATTCAACTGACTCCTTCTTAGTTGTACTGAATTCTCCTGTACCATCACAAATGAGAGTAAATTATTTTATCAGCGAAGACTACCAATTTCACTGCAAATGCAGACAATAAGCAGATTACTGAACAGATAGATATTGTTAAAGTTGTTCTTCTGGGCAGAGCTATATAATAAATAAGTCAGAGCCTTACAAACCATATATTATCATTAAACATGTCAAATGAAGCACAATTGTGTTAGTTTGGTTACAGCAGCCCCACGTAATTAAAGTTTCTCGACATAATTTTCTTGTATTTCTACCCATCTCTTAAGCATTATCTCTGAAGTTACAGCTTCACATAGAAAAAGATAAAATTTGGGATACGCTGAAAAATATGTAGGAAATTTTGGAATCATGGGAGAAAGTCAGTAAGTTGAAAGGCTGTTAACAGCAAAAATGTCTAGCTGTGTTTTTAACGAAGCTGCAAAAATACAATTGACGACTTAACTGAAACCGACTAAACTCCTATCAGTTTAATCCACAGTAAACAGTGGTAACTTTGTTTGACTGTAGAGGAAGTACTGGAATAGAAAGACTAAGAGATATGGAAAAAAATAATATCATCTAAGAATCTTCAGTAGATGTGTCAGCTAAAGCTACATTTTCAAACTGTTTACCTCAGAAAACTCCAGGTTTTGAGTTTATGTTTATTTAACCACAAGCAATTCCTTCTGAAAATAGGGCTCTGAATTTTGCTAAGGCCTTATGAGTCTCATTTCTCCCGATACTTTCAGTCCATGCAGGCTCACAAGGGGATGCGTCTGTAAGGACGTAACAGGGATATATTCAATGTGTTGCAAGAGACATATGGCAAAATCCTTCAAAATACGCGTTGTTAATAAAAGTTGAAGGTGCAGCCCTATCCTCTCAAGCCCTTCCACCTCACTTGCAATCTGAAAGCTAAGCTTCATTGGACGTCATTGTTCAGAATATTCCCTTCCACTAAAGAAGAGACAGTTCTGTGTTATTCCACATCAAACACAGAGGCCACAAGTGTCCTTGTAAATGTAGCCTATGGATAATGTTTCTGGACCAACAGCAGCAGCAGCAAGGTAAAAACACCTATCTCCCTCAGCCCCTTCACTTAGTTGATGGCTGAACTTCAAAGCCTACTTTTGGACTATTTAAAATGCTAATATGATTAATAACAGGGAATTACTTTTTTACACCAAGCTACACAAGGAAATTAAATTAAAAAAACCCCCTATGCTAATGCACTGTAAAGGTTGCAGTTACAAATCACAGATCTGTTCATGGATATTTCATGAGCAGAAAAAAGGCTAAATTTGTTAGATAAATTATTCATTGTGAATTATTTGCTCAGCTCTATACTTTGCATGCATACTGTCTTTATAAATTTAACAGGGATTCTGGTGGTACCTCGGAAAGCAGCACAGTGCAAATTCTGCATATTCCGCTGCAATTTCCAATTTGTCTCACTGTATGTGTTCTGAGGGTGAAATTCAACCCCCACACAATATCTGGTTACCGAGGCTTTCCACACTGTTATGAAACCCATCCTCCCCGTTCACCGGAGAGCAGGCTGGATTAGCAGCCACGGCCCTCTTCCCTCCCCTGGGGCCAGTGTGAAGCCCACCCGGTCTGGGCAAAGAAAGGGGTACCGTCCAGCTTGTAAGAAAGGCATGAGGCTAAACTTGCTGCTGGGCATCATCTGTGGTGCTGGAAGGCACCTACGTGAGGGGTCAGGAGCGGGCCTGGCCTGCTGCTCTCCTCGCCCCACAGCCTCCCCAAAAGGCGTGCGAACATCTCACTGGGCAGCAAAGCACGCCCCAACTACTGCTTGTTTAAGTTCCTGTCAAGCTTGGTCTTCAGTATGTTTTATGAAAAAAGACACTACATTAAGCGTGCTTGATTCTGATGAAGCAAAATGAGGTATTTGATGCTAAGATGGCTGAGAAAACACGAAAACCATCACTGCGCAACACAGCATCTCCTCCAGTGAATGACTGCGGAGAGAGAAGGAAAATCCTTCAGAACAAAACCAACAACATGAGCACTGAATGACAAAAAAACCAACCAATCAACCAGTTTCTGACATACACCAGGTCAAATCTCTTAACTGTCTTATGAGAAAATAAGTGGAACAGTACTGGTATTGCTTTACAGGTAAAAATAAAAGTACACCATAACACGTAATTGTACATGATTGGCAAGAGTAGAATTTTTAATGAAGGGCAGGCAGCACTTTTAGGGCTAGCTAAACACTTTTTTTGCTTTAGCAGGGATGCAGAGCCAACATAGGGAGATGATTTGGCAGTATATTGACTGCAGGCTTTTATCCTTTCGGCTGCTTAAGTTCCAGCAGAAGTAACTTGAACAGGACTACAGTTTAATACACTAAGACTTACACAGAAGGTATTATTTTCTCTTTGACAGGGTCCAGTGCTATTTTTACACTGTTTGATAGAGAGCCGCTGTTAGGCCTCAGGGAAGGAATAGCGATTCTTTAAGTAGGGCTTGCCTAACAGCAGCTTCCTCCCTCCTGCCACTTCAGCCACCTTCTCTGCCTAGCTTTCCCTTTTCTTTAAAAAACACACATCGTTAACTACCTCTTCAGTAATCCGCCTAACAAACCCTGGCTTGTTTGTGCGGGACGCCTAACTCCGACACCAGCGGCTCTGCTTGTTAGTCCCTTCCTCCCCACTCCAGCGCCCAGCCTCCCTGCCTCCTCAATCACATGTGTTGTTTCTCATTTAAATGAACAGTTGGATTCTTTTATTTCTTACAAGTGCTGGATTCGCCTTATCGCCCTCATTCCTTTGGGGGTTGCCAATTGGTTTTATCCACGGATGTATCATTTCTCATGCTTCCCTTTTTTCTTACAAAGAGAAAGAACCACTTCGTCAACAAGCCTCTCTGGAGTGGAAGATTAAAAACCTAGACATCACCTACCTTGCAGCGCTACTCCCAACTGGGTTGTGTAAAACTCAATTAAACTTGTCCCCATTGAATACTGCATTACAGTACATTAAACAGAAAATTCTTCAAGCGTGATGACAAAGCTTGAAACCTTGCCTCAAAGCTGTTCCTTGTAGCTTTCTTTAACATTTCAGTCTTTATGGTGCAAGTCTCCCGTTGACACAACTTTAGTCCAGCTATGAAAAATCACAGAGCCCCACAGGGATTAAAAGAGAAAGAGGAGGAGGGAAAAAAAAGGCAAAAAAAACCTGTCAAAGATGGTCTTGGCACTTTCCTTAGTTCATCTATTGAAACTATATCTCCAGCAGACTAGAACATGAAAGGTATTAGGGACCTATGCGCAATCTAATAATTTAGAATAACACAATGTTCACTCCGTTCAGTTGCCTTTATATGTTTTCTTTTATCCAAGAGAAACAGGTATTCACAATCTCTTACAATTAAAAAAAAATATATATGTAATGCCTTAAGACTGGACAAAAATAGGAACTAAGAAAGGATACAATTGCGGGGGAAAAAAAAAAGTCAAGAATTACAGCCTCCTCCCAAATCTAAACGTCAGGGCTTTCTGAGGAAGTATGAATTAAGATCCAAATACAGAGCTGTACCTCACTGTGATGTCAATGAAACACCAAAAACTTGCTGCTAGTATTTCAAGGATAAGTTTTTTCTCTTTAGGAAACAATGATGACATGTTTACCTCAAATTTGATTCTACCTGAGCTCACACTACCTCTCCAAATAATTACTGGAAAATTTTTCAAACGTTTCAAATTTTATAGTAAAATATCCCGAAAGAACACTTATGTATCCTGAAAAACGAAAAAGAGGGCATCAAATACATTCAGAAAAATTCCCACTTTTCATACATAAACCTAATGAGATAGAGCCATGTTGTACGTCACCACCTCCAACTCCAAGTATATACAAGAGTTATCAAAAGCCTGGCTGGCTGAGTAGTTACATTTCAACAATCCATCAATATACTTATAATCCTTTAGTGTCTTGACTCTTTATAGTGATAGATGTAAAGAGACATGCTGAGCATCCAAATCTTTCCTAAATAATAAGGCTTGAAAAGTTTGCTTCTTACCTCCTGCCTTAAAAGGATCCATACTGTTACTGCATGCTACAAAGGACTTTAAAAACACTTCCACTCAAGAAAAAATTACATGCGTTTTAGCAACAAATGCCATAAATCGTGAATTCACTATTTAGGCTGCTCAGACATGAAGAGTACTATATAATGCTTTCTCTTTCTTGTGCACAATTACTTTAGCTTATATAAAATACTCTGAGAAGATAATATAAAAAGATTTTGCAGATGTAATATGCATGCTATTGCTGCAAAGCTTATTTATTAGGCCAGCTATGTGTAGCTGAGTGCTAGATTATCACATGTAGATCAATATATAAGCTCTGAAAAAGAGAGAATGATGCATCCCATTTTCAAAAGGGAACAAAGGCAAATGTAATTAAGCAACTCACATATTATCAAAATGTTGGGACTCAATTACTTCTGGCAGTTCCTTTTCATCTCCTGAACCCGAAGTAAAGTCCTGCGTGACTTCTCTCTGGTGTTTTAATTTGCCAAAGAGCCCTGCTGGTAACACAGTATTTAGGATCTACGATGAAGAAATGACAGGGGACTTTTAAGTCCCTGCTGATGACCTACCCTGTCTTGTGACAATTTTTTCCTATCCCTGGAAGGCGGAATTCAGTGTCTTTGGGTAGTTACAGTGATGGTATGTTACTCATGCTAGAAAGAACTACTCAGAGACCTGTTTCATCCTTTTTTGGACATTTCCTCTGTATACACACCTGAATTTCCGCCAAGTAGGAAAATGAAGAAAGAAATGAGAGCAAAGAATAAGGAAAACTATGGGATGGCTCTCTGCTCCGCTATATCAGTTTTGTACCAGTAGATGCCAATGAAGGTAACGGACTGTGATTAAAAAAAAAAAGACAATGCACTAATCAAATGCTAGATAATGAAAATATTCTACATATTCAAAAATATTAACATCTGTTCCTTTTGTATGGATGCAGTGTAACTGGTTCAGTGCTATGAAAAAAAGTTTATTTTCTCTAAAAACAAGTTCTGACAGGCTAAAGGAAAATAATATAGTAACCCTACAAGAACAGGAGTAGAGTTTAAAACTCTAGAGTTGTTTCCAACAACATCTAAGAAAAGATTGTTTCTTAACTAAAACTATTTTTCCTTCTTCTTTCTATGTCCACCATTTAAAGTATTATTCTACAAAACTCTTTAGCTTAACAAATACTAAGCCATCTTCATCAGAGATGCTATATGAAAATACATAATTGGAAAAGAGAGTACTTTTTTTTTATTTTGCTCAGCTGGGCATATGCACCTCCTAGCTAACTTTGGGGAGCTACAGCTAAAGAATTCATCGCAGTATAAATCACAGACAACAATTTACCAGGATCTGACAAGTTGTTACTACTTGCAAATTGGTCCAACTTTTCTCCTGAAAGAAAGAAGGAAAAAAATAACAAGAAGGAATGTTGCTGGATGTAACGGTAGACTGTCAGGCTAATATGCTCAAAGGAACCCTCAGCTAATCAGCTCCTATTGATTCTTCTATAACACAAGCATCCCAGGGACAACACAAGGGATGTGATACAGCCATACAAGGCTGGCACATAAAAACAGCAGTTCTGAACTTCAGAATTTCCTTCAGTATCTTCAAATTAAGGATCAACTCTTAGATTTCCTGTGTACCAGTTTAGCAGCTCAGAAGAATCTTATTTCAGGAACATGCTCTTGTTAAGGCAAGTACCTCTCAGTGGGTGCTTTTGATGACTTCTCTGACCCCAGAGTTGAATTCTCCCCACACAAACAGACTTCTGAGTATTCAGCTATTCACATGTTTAGACAATGCAATAATTAGCAACACACAAAAATCCGAGAGCTAACACTAGGATGATACTTCATTTCGCTGAATATGTACGTATGTTCCTAAAGAAAAAAAGGTCATAAATCAGCTCATCTCTTTTCTAGAATCTTCTAGCTGAATATATTACAGACCTTTTTAGGTGTAATAGATCTGAAATATTTTTTTTCTGCATAACATCACTTAGCAGCGTTTTTGTAAAGGAGAGGAATGGTGTTTTGAAAGAACAATTTTTTTGATGCTGTAGATCGTTTTTTAAATAAGTCAAAAAAATTCAAGTTGCTCAACATCTAAAGTTAATCTATTAATGTTATATCCTAGATTATAAAATTAAGATCCAACGAAAGAAACAGACTGCAGGATGTTGTTCCTTTTCTATATATTTCTATAGGACTAAATGAAGACAAAACAAATAACAAATTATAGGAAGACAAAACAAATAACAGATTATAGGAAGCGTATCAGAAAGACAAATCAGTGCCACACTTATGCAAAGCTGATGATCACATTATGGCAAGACAGAAAATTGTCATGTGTCACGCTATGGTGCAGTGGATGTAACTGAGAAATAGCTTGCGTGTACAAAACCAGAATTCTCTCCTTGACTCACTGCAAAGCTTATGACATTCAGGGATTTACATAGAAAGCACACGGAAAGAGAAAGAGCTGTATTTAAAGAGTTGATCTCAGCAGATCTTCTAAGAGAGTGCAAAGGGCCAAAAGCAGCTTCCATGAAAGCAACAAAACCCATTCGTTTTTAAAACTGATATTTAAATTTCAACTTTTTCCATACCTTAAGCTAGTTAAACCTAAATAAAATACATAATAATTTGAACCACAAAACAGCATTCTTAGTAAATCGCTTCTGCACCACTGGTCCACAAAAGACTCTAAGGATGGGGTTCTGATCATATAGCCAATGCTTGTTTAGCCCTAATCAATTTCTACTTTAGGAGGGAAAGGAAGATAAAAGTCTCAAAGTCATACTTCAGGCTACACTTTCCACCGAAGTAAACCACTGAAAAATATCATTGTTTGTGATTTTATACTTCATTTGCTCCAATGATAAATATAATTTAATTGAACCTTAATCATAAAACTGGCTTAGCCTTAGCAATCTGTCAGTCTTATTTTAAATTTTCATTTAATTGTAAGTTGAAAATGCATTTAAACCTCACATAATTTAAATCATTAAAATCCACATGCAGCCACCATAAAAGCAAGCCTGTTCACATTTAAAAGAACAGTTTATTAATACGAGATGCATAGCGATCACTTGATGACACCCCTCTCATTTCCCAGTGTAAACCAGTTCCTTTTTATTTCATGCTTTAAGTTCCACCACTCATCTCCCAATCTCAGCAAATGTTTTGGCTGGCCAAAGACACTGTTGTCTCCCCTGCATCTCAGATGCTTCCATTCCTATGCATCTGAACATTTGTTTAAGCTAACAAACCAAGCACAATACTTCATCTCAGTTTCCGAATTGAAGGCTAGGGCTTATCAGTCAATTCTGGTTAACTCACTGATCCTTGCTTTTCTCAAAGTCATCTTTCATTCGTTCTGATCTTGAATTTGTGTATGTCCTTACTATTCAATCCGCTTCTACCACATTATTTTCATATAGTCAATTGTAAAAGCAAATATTCAATTTATGTTTTGACATCACCACTGTTACAAACAAGAATTCTCCATTCACAAAAATAATGTTATAGAGCCCACTATACATTATCAGACTGTGCACTTCTGTATTTCTAAATAAGAAATTACAATGGTTAACAAACCCATCTCAGTAAGTCTGAATACACCTCTCTTCGAGTGTTCCTAATATAACTGTCCAATGTTTTTTTACATCAGTTTGCACTCCCTAAAATGTGTATTGTTTCCCTGTGTCATCTCCCACTTCCACCGCTTTATTGCAAAACTAGCAATAATTTATAAAACTAATATTAGCACTTTTCTTGGGCCTTAGCAATGTTAGCTAGGAATTATGCTTTCTGTCTTCTAAACTGTTTTCCAAATAACACTTCCTCTCAATGATTATTAACCTGTGATAGATAATTGTTCAGAATAGCTGGAGCTGCCTATGCAGAAGTATATACTGCGCCTATAGGAAGAGATTTCAGAACCTTCTGTGTCTTGAGTAAAACATTAACAAAAGCCTGTGTTATTGTATTTTTTTATATATATATATATATGTATGTATGTATATATGCCTGTACACTATGGTATAATCATAAGAAATTATCTTACAGGCAATTTCTGCTCCAGCAACAAACGTTGGTTCTGCACGCCACTGACCGATTCAGTGATGTGCATCATCACTCAGTTACAAAACATCTCTACTAAATCTGATTCAACATCATAATCAGCTTCAAATACCACAGTTTGGGCACACTCTAGCATAGATTTCTGTTCATCAGCATCACGTCGCCCTACACGCCCTGACGGAATGAAACGGCAACAAGAAAGAAAAAATCCAATCTGAAACATTTCTTTGTCTTCTTTTTTAACACCAAAACAAATTATGTTTTAAGAAAGCTGCTAAATTCTCTCTGTGTCTTCAGTAATAGGGGTTAATTCCTTAGATATTAAACAAGCATTGAAGCAGGTTGCCACTCCTCTACACTTACTTCAGTTCCCTTTAAAGAAGACTAGAACGGTGAGAAGGCTGAGTGATGCCCCAGCACCGGTGAGGAGAAGGGCAGCTGCTGGCAGTGGGAGCATCCTGCCTCATTTGCAAGGGGGGCTGCAAGGAGGGACTCACGGACTTTGCACCACGCTGGAATTATTATAATCTCCAATCTCTCTTCTCCCCATTTCACCACATGCACCTAATAACATGCCCCAAACAACAGGGTGCGATTGTCACTGCATTAAGAGCGACGGATGTGTTCTGCAGTGCTGGCCGCAGCATCGCGGTGCCCCGCTGTGAAATCCTGCTCCTCGTGGCCTCTGTCTACAGTAGGAAACAGTGAGGGAATGCTGTGGGAGAAGGATAGAAATCCTGACATTGATCTTTGGATCAGAGAGTACATAGATTGATCCCCAGGATCAATAGAGAGGTCAGGATTCAGTCACACATGATCTCTGGCTACAGCTCTTAGGTAATTTCTGGAAGACAATGGAGGGAGATAGATGTATGGATGTGACCAAGGGTTACCTCTTGATCCCAATTTCTGTTTAAGGAAACCTACACATCAGAAGAGCTTTTTCAACTGCTTTCAGCTTTGAATCCATTTTCCTGAGCATAAAACAAATCTCAGCACCCTTGGTATTGCAAAATAAAGTGTCCATTTCTTTTAACATACACACTGTTTTTATACTTCTCTAATGTCAAGAAGTCTCTTTAAGCTCCTAAATTAACAATGAGAACAAAAGCAAGCAGCAGTTGCTTTTAAAAGTAGCGCAGATTCTAAGCACCATCAATAAATAAATTAGGCAGGATCCATAACACAGCTAGGGAATTTGAGAAGAGTCAACTGCTGGCTGTGCCATCGCCTACATAAGCAAGCACAGCAATCACCTGCTGGAGTCTCCAGAGTAACAAGAAAAAGAGTTTACGGACCGGCTTGCAGGTCATTTAAGTGGCCAAGAGACACCTGAATTCCACCTGTTGTGCCATAATAACGGCCTTGCTTGCAAACAGCTAGAGACAAAACACATCCAACATGATTTTAACATTGCATTTCAGGCAGTCCCGCTCTTGGACATCACAGCTGCACGTCACAGAGGTTTTTCTAGGAGCTCAGCACCTTGAATACTATAAAAGACTGTTCCCTGAACTATTACCATCAGGCTTAATCCATTTAATAGTAAGGGGCACAGAAATCTCACATTACACTGTCAGTTATACACAGAGCCACCTCGAATGGAGGAAGAACACATTTCTACATATTTTTACCATTTTATTTATATGGCACACCATTCTCTTGTCTTGTGTCACAAATACGCAGTCGGGGTATTTGACAAGAATAACTACAAAACAGGCTGCAGATGAATCCAGCCCTGTTTCCTCCCGTACAGATGTTTTATACTCAGCACCAACGGAGCTGCTTGTAAAGAACAACCAGGTTTGATTTTAGGCTTCTAGGTCATGGTTTCACCTTGACAACAACTCGTTCATTTCAAGCAGTAACATTTGCCAGGATCCCTAAGGTGTTTTCATTTTTGTCAAGAAGTGTAGAAAAAAACCCCCACAACCCAGTATGAAAAAATGATAAATCTTAATTCACAAGCTGCAGGACTATCTCTGTGTCTCCAGCACAAAACTTCAAATCCAATCCAGGACCTGGATGTGTATTAGAAGGCTGCAGATTTAAACCTTGTCCACCATGATCAAACTGGATTTATGGAGCATCACAACTCTCCAGACACCATCCAGCAGCTTATTAATTTAATAGACTCCTGTCCATTCCATGATGTTCCTGCCCTGACAGTCTCTCAAGATAAGGCGAAAGCCTTTTGACAGGACAGAGTGCATATATATTTTCTTCTGTTTTCTTGCGGATGGGGTTGTCAACAACTTGAAATGTGTGGCTCAGCAAATTTGGGGGCTTTTTTCCTTCCCTCTCACTTTGCAGGGAAGATGACGGAGGTAACGCTACCATGAACCACAAGGGTCACAAGGTTTACTGCAGTCCTCAATATTTACTTAGCATAATGGATGGGGCAAAAAAATTAAAAAAAAATACAACACATTTAGTGTCTCTGTAATATCCTGAAAATAATTACAACATTTTTCTTAATATGATTTCTAAATGACTGATTCTACTGCAATTGACTTAGAAAAATGAGGGAGAAATATATATCTTGAAAAGAATATCTCTGCATGATGTTTGCATTTATTTTTGCCAGTGGTCTGTGTGGCTGAAGCAATATTCCTTTTCACATGGTCCCAGTGTGAAGTACAGACTGGGCTTCTTTTCCATCCTGAAAATGTTCACAAAGGTGAATGTCAGATTCAGTTTACAGCTTTTCACAGCTTCAGTGCAAAATATATAATTCTGTGCAAATCATGTCAGTATTCTGCCTATGTATTTGCCTCCTCAAAATGAAAAAGAATTTCAAGTTTAAACTATGAAATAAGCTACACAATAAATGACAAGAAAAACACAAGAAAAAAAGCAAACCAACATACATATGAGAACAACCTAACAATATCACTTGGCTACTATGTAAATTAAATGCACTAGTAATGAACAATAGCATTTTCAAATTGAAAGTGGAAATGCAGCTGTACCCCTGCATTTCTTGTCATTATATTAGCTACATGCTTATAACTTAGAGGGCATGTAATAACTCACTGTATGCTATTACACGCATCTTACACTAATTTCATAAAGATGCACAGAATAACCTTCTTTTGTAGATAATTAAGACCATATACAAGGCCCTGATCTCTGAACTCTGTAAAACAGATGATCTCTCATTGGGTCTATTTGCATAGGTAAAAAATAAAATTAAGGAAAAAGTACAAGCCTGCTTTGTGAGTTCTTTGAAGCCAAGTTGTGTCTGAATTAAGTCTACAAAACTGTGCCACCAGCAGGTGAGCAAAAAATATCACTAGTCACAGGGACAAGAGTTTCTCTTTCTGTGGTCAGCAAGGAAAGTAGCAGGACTGATTTGCAATAGTTTTATCTGCAACAGTTTCATTAGGCATGCTGCCTTCTCAACATCTCTGCAAAACGAAACGTGAATCATGCCACCTACTTGCCTCCCAGTCATGTCTTTATGTCTGCATCCATGAGACTTTTTCCAGTGACTGCGAAGGTATATTGCCCTCATAAAGAACTTATTTTCCATAAGCTTTATACACACAGTCATACTTCTCTCGAGAAATATTTTGCAATTTTTCAGTGTTTTGGAAAATAATATAAATCAAGCTTTTCCACAGACTTTTCATATTAGGATAAGCGTTGCATGCATTTTGTTAAAAACTCAGATTTTTTGTCAGTAGATACGAAAAAAGAAGAAAAATCTGTAGCACCACCAAATGCTTCAGCATAATGTTTAGCTAAGGAATGCATCCAGCAGGACAGCAGATACTGCAGTTTTCTCGCTGTCCACGTGGAACAAACTCAGTGACTTCACTCAATCTGCTTTTAATAATATGTGGGAAGGAACCCCTTGCAATCTAAAATATATGCCCCAACTTAACCTTTGGCCTACTAGACAACTTGTTCTCTGACCCAAAACAAAATATACTCATATTCTAACGCAGCACTGTTTAAACCTTGACCTGTGTCTCATCAGGGTCTCTGATGTTATGTGTCTATGGCGCAGTATACCATTAGATTGCCTGAAGTTGCAGTGGGGACAAAAAAAGTATTCGCTAGCTGAACATGGTGTTAAGGATCTCACAGAACAATTAAGAAAAGTCACTAAAGAATAATTTAAGAACCCTCCTGTTGTGACAACTACCTTTGCCATGTGCTAAAAAATAGACCGTCCACTTTAAATTAGCAAAATTAATTAAAAATTGGCATAAATTCTTTTTAGTAATTTCACGTAACCTCTTGGATCTTCACACATGGCACATACATCAGCTAAATAACTCATCCCAGTGCCAGCGATGTAAGTAAACAATTACATATTTACTGACTTACTTTAAGCCAGCCACCGGGCTGTGCAGCCAGGGGAAGCCCTGGGAGAGCTGGGTGCATCCCTCTGCTTCCAGCCCCAACTTTGGCTCTGCTTCTTCTCAAGTGTCTATTTATAAATTAGCTACATGACACAGTTTCTGTGTGGGCAGCTGTCATTTTAACTAATCTCATCCTGTAAATCCACTCTAGCGGGCTTGTTCTCTGTTGTGATTGGAGAACAGACATTTTTGGGCAGCTTTCAAAACCAGCATCTGTTTGAGGAAGCACCCATTCCTTAGCTGTGCGGAGAAGCACTCCCTTGAATTTCCTCCCCCCTCTCCCCAGTCTTGCGCTCACCAAAAGAAAATGACAATTCTCGGATCAGGCAACATCCTCCCGAGCCAGGGCTTTGTTGCAGTTGGTCTGTGGGCACTGACTGTGACTTACGGAGGGATGGCATTTGGTATCATGTGGGAAAATTAATGGGACCATCCCGTGGAATTACTTACAAAGATGTCATGCGGGGCCTGGGGAACCGCGCTGGGGCCAGGATGGGTTTTTTAATCCTCCCGCATCCTCTCAGCAATAAGGAAGGGCATAAACTACTCAGTCAGGCCAGGCAGAGGAGGAAATCACATCAGCAAATCACTGATGGAAATGCAAAACCAAACACAGCCTCACAAGGAACGAGATGACGGACAGCTCGAGAAGCGTGCAAGTCGCTGGCCGGCAGCCGGCTCCTTTCAGCAGCTGTACCTGACCCCGTCCTGCCGCCCTGTACCCCAGCACCCGGCCCTCTGCCTCCAAAGGACAGCCTGAAGATCAACCATCTTCTGATTTGGGGTTTGCAGCAGGAGACGTGCCCCGCAGCTGTCACCTGGCCAGGCAGCATGCTCGGTGCCACGCAACACAACACAACACGCCCAGACACACGTTGAACATGTTGGTTTTCCTGCACAGAGTTATCCTGTGGTGCTCTGCAATCAATTACTGTTATACCACCATCATTAATAATTTTCTTAATGAAAATGATTCTGTTGATCTCCGTTGTATTTTAATTATCAGAGTTAAGCATAATTACACTGCAGCTCTGAGCTGGCATGTAGACTCCTTTAGGGCGCAATTTTGTTTTAACACACTGATAATGTAATTTTACATTGTGTCAGTTGTTTAGTTATTATCCAGTCGTACAATTCCGCTGTATTCCTGATAACAGATAATAACCTTAGCACCTCCTATATCCTGAAGTCATTTAAAAAGCAATATTGGAATTTCACAACTAGCTAACTTAATCGCCTTATGATTTTATAATTCCCACAGCTAAATATTTGTACAGACACCCTGTTTTAACAATGCCACTAAACATAGAGTATCCATACATTTCACATAAATGGCTTGAATAAGATCTAGAAAAATGTCTGTTACATGAGCACCGTTTGCAGTCTGCACAACTGTGTTTTTTACACCATTTCTATTCTATTCAGTCGTAATTCATTTTTTAAAATCCCTTATAGTCCCAGTGGAAGATTTGCAGTTAATGTTTCAGGCCCCTCCTAGGTTGGAGGGTGACTCCTACCTCTGGTCTTAAGAGACTTACCAGGTCTGGTGTACAACTCTGTTAGGCAATAATGCTTCTCAAGTACTCTACGCTGTGATGAACATACAGTTCCTGTGTTAATACTTCCCAACAATGTATCGTGCTTGAATTAGAAAACTCTGTGCATGTTTTTTGGAAAGAATGTATTTATAAGTCTAGATAAGGTACAATTCCTAAAATTTGTCTCTAGAATTTCTTTCCTCTTTCTAAGACATCTCTTATGTTCGAAACATGATAGAAGTGTCTCTTAAACATAATTACAGTTACAAAAGCTTCCTTTCAAAAAAAAATACAATGGGATAATGGCATATGCCATGAGTAGTCAGTTGGTATCAGGGCTTGTAGAAAGGGATACTAAGGAACTGTTTTTCCCTTTTCTAATTTGCCAGGTATTGGGGAAGTGTAGTTGTAAAAAATACAGATAGAAATAAGCGATCCTAGACTAAATAGAATTAATTTCAAATACTGTATAGTGGTTTCATATCTATTCACTCTGGATATGTACTCTGATGTATAATTTTAATAACTGGTTTCTTAATCTAAAAATTTATATAGAAGATGAGTTGTGGCTCCACTGTAACAACTTAGCAATATAACCCAGTATGTGTACGTCACATGTATACACATACATATGCGCACACACACTTTCTGTGTTTGCTTGCCTAGGGAAAATTCAGGGTTTTATGGAGAGTGTTGAAAGCAAATAGGGAGCTGACTGTCCAGCTCAGATTCACTTTCAAAAGGAACTACATGCCAGACTCCTCTCCCTGTGATTATTCCACGTGCAATACCTGGGTAACTATGGTGCCCATAGCCTCTAGTGAACTGGAAGTCAGGCTGGTATTTCTGTGCTCTCTTGAAAGATCTTGGGAAAATTCTACTCTCAGAGACATCACTGTAATAGGCCACAAGGAAATTCCACACATTCGCTCACCTAATTGCTTTCAGAAATAACAATGTATTGCTAAGCAAACTAACAAAATTATACATGTGCAACTACAACATAACATCAAATTACAACTACGTGCCAGCTGACACCATTTCATTAGAAGTAATGGCCTTATAGGAGACAGAAAGCTAACACAAATCAAGGCAATGTAATCTGGAATGATGAGATACAAATTGAAGGAAGAAACATTATTCTATGTATTTATTTTACCATCTTCTACTTGACATTGTTTTGTGATCCAAGCCAATTAATCTTTCTAGCAGAAAAATCCCAGCAGAGCTCAAGGCAAGTGTAGGTGCTTAATGAATGACAGTGTAGCCAACTCAAAGCACAAAGAGATGAGCAAAATGCAGTGAAGGTAAAGCATATCTACAACTTATATCCTGCATTAGTTAAGCAGCAGGTTTTTAATGTGTATTTATAAATTAGGGCTCAAATTTATCCTCAACTTTACTTATAATATGCATCTGCAGTAGAGGTAACAGAATTCACCTTTGAGCACTCTGTGACTGCCTCACAATACCTTGTTAATCACATACTAAAAAAACCAGAATCATCAGTGAAACAATGACACGCTTGAATGAAAAGACTGATGTTTTGGGCTACTGAGAGTGCACCAAACTGAAGGAAGTTTGTAGTATTTGAAAAAAAAAATAATAAATTGTATTTCAATAGATTCAATCAGACAGATAGCACTGAAACTGCCTAATGAATTAGTTAGTGTTTGTAAAGTACTTTGAAGATGAAAAGTCTTACTGGTATATATGTGCTAAGTATTATTATAATTACAGATAGAATGTAATACTTGATAAGACATCATCCTATGGGAATTTGCAGAAGCTGTATTTTGGAATGAAAGTAATTTCCCACTACAGTAAAAAGTTGTTGCAGAAAACTTTGCCTGTGAGTATTCAGTCCTACGAATAGCAAACTGCAGCTCTGGATTCACGAGAAAAGCTTCGCTATGTGATTCAGAGCACCTTGCTGCTGCTTCCATTTAGGCAGAAATCAGCAAACTGTGAACGAAGGGCAGCTCAACCCTTTTTAGATCTGAGCCCAGCTCTCTAGTACTGCAGGTGTTTCAGGTTGTAGAATGAATGTGTTGGCATTCTGTAATTATAATAGAAAGAATTCGTAAGACCCTGGTGTGCAACTCATTTTTAACATGCAAATTCCCTGTTTTCAGCGTTTCAACTTTCAAAGGCTTGTGGCAGTTTAAAAGCAATCCTCTTATAAGAGTATAAATTGCAATGATTATAGGAACAAGTTGTAATTGTTTCTAGTAAGTTTTTAGGAGTCTTTGATGTTATGATTAGTGTTTTGTATGTTAATATATTGATACGGGTGCTTATTTGCCTGGATGCCTGTATGCTGAAATGGTCACTAGGTTGCCTCAGCAAACAAATCTTTGATCTCAGTAGGTCTGTTTGGTTAGAAATAAAACCTAAAAGAAATTAAACAAGAAAAGTGCATGTTCTGAAGTACTCACAAAGTGCTGAGATTGGTGATTGAAATACAAGGAAGAAAAGTCATAGTTTTGCAACCTGATCTTCAGGGAGCATGCCAAAACCAGTTACACTTATTCCATGCATCCAAGTGGAGGGGGTTTTTGTGTTTGTTCTTTTGGGTTTTTTATTTTTTCTTTTTGGGTTTTTTTATTTTTTTAAACATATTTTAATGATACCATAATGACACTTAAAAGCTTTCACAGAGACTGACCAAACGGTGTGGTGGTCCACGGCACTCTGGACTGAAATCACGGTTCTTTGGGTTGGTTCAAGATACAAGACAAAAGCCTTTGCATCTTGAATCACAGTAACTGTTAGATGTGGCAGGTTAGACAAAGCATATCTGGGGGGGCCTCGTAAGAACTCATACTGACTTGAGAAGATCTGACAATCCACATAAAACAGAAATGATAGGCATTGCCACTAGCCAATACATTCCAGTGAAGCATCTTCACATCATGCCACTACACAGACTGGAATGTCAGAGGTGACAACCCTGAAATCCAGTTCCAGTTATCTTCTGTTACCATGCTGACATGAAGTCTTATCAGAGTCCAATCAAGTTCGCATTCTTCTTATAAAACCAGATTGCAGTTAGTACTCTGCAATGTAATGTAACATGGAGAAATGCTATCCAGTATGTTCAATAAAATGTCAGAAAGATTTCACCTGTTTAAAGTGTATAGATTTTACTGATGTTTCCCAAGAGGCACTAAATCTCAGAGAGAAATGGATGGTGTATCTTATGCCAGCTGAAGTCCTTCTGTGTTTATAAAGCATTTAGTACACTACAGACACCATGAGGGGATTTTACATGATTAAAAGAAAATAAATAAAAACCCCCAAAACTAGAACACTGTAGAAAAATGGGAATGAGAACTCTTGGACTTTAAAAGGAGACAAACTACTTCATTCTCCTGCTATGCAACAGGTATATTTTTATCTCAGTACCTTACACAAGAAAGTAGAGGGAAAAAAATCAGCTTGTATTTACCTTTGCTGTACACAATGCAGTTGTTTTTGTTGTCTTCTACTCCTTGCCAAGTCACATCCAGCAACCACTTGGGGCCAGCAGTCAGTACCATAGGGACTGAAGCCTTTGTCTTCTGTAGGAAGGATGATAACAAACAGATGCCATTTGCTTGCCTTGATTAAGAACTTGAATAATAATAGTAATAATCATTTTATTTGCAAACAACAAAATCTCCAAACCCATAAGCCAAGGTCTTATTCCCCTGCCTCAAGATTTTTTTTAAGAAGACACAAGCAGTAAGCTTTAGTTCTTTCATTGATTGAATGGTGAAAATATTATCAAGGATTTTTCCGAATGATATTGGATCAGATCTCCAAGATTAAGCAGATCTCTCGTGGCTAAGAATTATAAAGGGAATGTAGATGACTTTCACAGCAAAGAGCCAAGTGTTTAGAAGTGAACTTTAGACACATTGTACTTCATTATCAATGGGATCTCACTATTTCCTGAAACAGACAGGAAAGAATTTAAAGAATCGGTATCCATTTCAAAGATCTGTCCTGGGTAACATTTGCATTATCATAGGAAATTGTTCTGAATGGATAATGGAATTTTTCCCCTTTTGCTAAGTGTTGATGTGTGATTTTACTGTCTGAAATAATAATAATAATGCTAATGATTCACTGCACTTTGCCTCCAAAAAGACTATAAAAGAAGTTTTATTAGTAAATTCAAAGGCACAGAAGTAAAGCATGACATCTATTGCACCTGAAAGGCATGCAGGCAAGGAGATGCACATTTAACAAAACCACCTCCTGTGCATATTTCAGATTCTATATTTAGAGAATTTAGTATCTGAAGAGATAAGGTAGAGACTTCAAATTTATTAACATTTAACTCCTTTTACTAATCAAGTCACAAAAAGCCAGTGAGTAATCCTGAGTTTGTCAGTACATGGCACTGAGATGCCACTTAGACTTCTATCATTCACATTTCTTTTCTCTACATCAAGCATGAAACCACAGCAGAGAGTGCAAAGTACAATAGCCAGCACATAACTTCTTTTTCTCTTCTTTTTTTCCTGGGATATACTTCTCCCCAAGCATTCCAACCTTGTATAAAAGAATTTGACTAATTATTTTTATATTTCACCAAGGATTTCATACTTGGCTCCAGCTACCTCTTATTGTGATATTCTGTATGATTAAGTTAAAAAAAAATTTAAGATACAGAAAACCATATATTTACATGGACATTCCAGATGCATTGTCCACATTTATCATCTGTGACTGTTCTAGAAATGCAGTGAAGTATATTAAGAGTTACGACAGAACATACTACACTCCCAAACATATGCAAAAATATCTATTGAGAAGAAGATATTTAAAATATTGTCATTACATAACATTAAATAAATAATTGTATAGAGGATACATTTAGTATAATTTATATCAATATTTTAATAATGATGAACACATAAGATGTATTGAATGTCACAGTTCATATTTTGATTTTTGGATCTGTTTATTCTGTAATACCATTTTATCAAATACAGTATTTCCTGTTTAATTTGCATTCCATATTTTGCATTTTTCATACAAATGTTTATGCATAAGTCACACTTCTACATGCACTCCGTGACATTTTTCATCTTCCAGAAGTGTTGGGGAAAACAGAATAATAAATAAATAAATAGATAAATAAGTATGTAAAAAGGAATGTAATAGCTAGCAACAGTATGCCTACCTCGTGTAAAAATACTGCAATCAGAAACATGCAACGTCTTAATTCACAATACTGCTTTTTCTAAGGAAAGCTGCAGAAAGTGTGTTTGCTTATATGAAGCCTGATAAGACCCAACCCAACTGCATGTGTTTGAGATCTGAATTTAGATTCTGATTTCTAACTGGCCAGTAAACAAGACCTTTGGGTTGGTTTTTTTTTCAGTTTGGTTAAGTTCATATACAAATTATCAAGAAAACTGGTATCACCAATTACAAAATCAGTGCAAACTATTTACATATGGATAACACAGAAAATAATGTAAATGAGGCAGGAATTGAAAAAAGATCTGCAAAAGGAGATGAAGGGTAGACAAAGTATCACCTCTACTGTCTCTCACAGAAAAGTCTGGACTTTAGTGTCATTTACACCAAAAGAGAACTAAGGCTGCTCTGGAAACAAGGAAGGCTGGCTATTCTTCAAGTAGCTGAGAACCATACCCCTGTGAAACACAAGCTTTAGTATGAATGTTGGCAACCACAAGCAATGATGAAGAGGAGGACCCAGACATCTTCCTACCACGTGCTGCATTTCTCCAACTGCCACTTCAGTCAAGCCTTTAACATGTTTTTTGTGCTTTCTATGTGCTTTCAGTCCCTTGCAATGCCAAGTACAATGAAAAGACAGTGCAATATTATCCAGGTAGTGGATCTTTCCAAGTAAACCATAAAGGATTAAGACATTCAAACTGGTCTTATTTTTTTTTATTTTAAGTTGGAGACCAAGTTAAAAAATAAAACAAACAAAAATTCTATCTTTTAAGTGCAGAAGAGAACACCTATTCGATTTTCACAAGATCTAACTCCTATTTCTGGTTTTCTTCTTCCCAGGCATCTGGCATTTCATTGTATAAGGGAATTATTTGCATTAAGGTGGTATCAAAGAGCTGCAAGTAATATCAGGATCTTCTTGTGCTGGGCAATAGTTTATTATCTACAGAGACAGGACAAATAATACATCCTGGGAAAAGATTATACTTAATCACATACTGCTAAGGAAGAAATGAGATGCAGAGATACTGTTCGACTTTCTCATGGAGATTAATTTCTCCTTTAGTAAGCAGTAGGCTTAGCCCCAGGCCACTGCCCCTGTTTCTTCTAGAAAATGAGAGGACCCCAGGCTGGTGCCTCATCCCTTTGGAGGTGAAGCAGTAGCAGCAGCAGCAGCAGCAGCAGGTAGAATGAGCACCAGCAGTCAGGAGACGAGTCTGCTTTGCTGTCCCTCGTTTAAAAGGCTTTTATGGAACTTAAAGAACTACATGAGGATCACTAAACTAGCTTCCAGGTTGGCTTGGCAATAAAACTCGTAATCAGTTCAGCAGCTGTGAGTGGTCTCTAGGCACTAGAGACAGGCTGGAGGAGGAACAGGGTGTTTCATCTCACAGCTCTGCTAGCCCAGAAGAGCTGGTGGACACCTCAAAAGAATTTCCCATTCTCCCATAGCTCTGCTCCCAAGCTGCACAGATATGTAAATAAACTTCTTTTAATATGAAAGCAAAACTTCACAAGGCCCTGGCTGCTTGTAAAGCTTGGCAGCTCCACTAAGGGAGATGGGCAATGGCTTCTCTTTGAAGTACCTCACAGGCATATTGTGTGAGCTGTAAAACAAGTCAGGACCACCACAGCAGTTCTTGGAGTCTGGTAGCCTGTGAGGTTCACGCGTTTTGAGGAGGTGTTGACCACTGACAAAGGCTTGCTCTTGTTGTGCCCTATGACATGGTAGGAACTGAAGGAAGCCTGCTATTCAGGAAAGGCCATTTCCCTAAAATGGTTAAAATGAAAAGACCCCAGTTCAAGATAACAAGAAGCCATGGTTAAATCAGTCATGCCTTTATCACCTCAAGATTAGACTACTGCAATGTGCTATACCTGAGGCTACATTTTAAATCCATTTGAAAGCTGAAGCTGGTGCAGAATGCAGCAACCCGCTTGTAAAGCAGGATATCGTGCTTTGAGCGCATTACACCAGTGCTTTTCAATCTGCACTAAGTGTCTGTGGGATTTAAGGCACTGGTTACAACCTGTGAAGCCTGGGACCTGTCTGTTTGAGATACCTAATTGAGACCTGCCAGGTTCTTTGCCTCAACTGTACAAACACTGAGGAACATGAAAAAGGGCTTTCTTGGCTTGACACAGAAGAAACTCTTGGCAGGGCAACATGTTCTTCATGACAGCCCTTCACCTTTAGAACATCATTCCACTTGAAGTGACTCTCAGAGACTCTCAGAGAATACTATGAAAATCATTCTGTAATTCCTAAGATGTATTTGTCATACTGTAATATTTAGTTGGTCAATCTCAAAACAGTGGGGGTGGGGGTGGGAGGTGTTAGCTACTTTATGCTATGCTATTTCTACAGTGCTATTAGGAATATTTCTAGCTTAAAGAAAGGTACATTTTTACAGAAAAGCTCTCCTGACACAGCAGTGAAAATATAACCACTGTTTAAAAATAAGACTGAAAGAAACAAACAGAATTTTATCTCTCCCTCCAGAAGAACTGCTACAAATTACTGAAAAGCTTACAAAACATTCTGCCTACTTCCTAAGTATAATTATAGGGATCTGCTAACATGGGTGTCCATAAGATGGGGCCAGACAAGAGTAATCTCACATTTTGGAAATGAGGGTACATTACAGAACCACAACATTGTTCACTGCTTTACAGTAGGTAAGTGTGTATTCTATGCTTGAGTCGTTTTTACCTGAAAACACAATTTCTGCTAATGTCTTCATGCCGTAACCAGACAAATTTGACAAGGACAAACAGGGTCAAAACTGTGATCTCTCAGGAACAATTAGAATCAGCTAATGAGGATAAAGGAGGTCAGGCAGGCATCCACTTTTCACTAACCTTTGAAGCAACTGGACAAACAAGGGAGGTAACCCCCAATAAATGTTTATATTCAGTCAAGAGGTTAATGGAGATAAAAATAGCCATCATAGCAAGACAAAAATAGTTTTGCACTCTTGCTAAAAGGAATCAGTGCTGACAAGTAATGTTAGATGGTTTCTTCCTTGCAAAGATTTCTAACATAAGATGTGTGTGGCCTGGCAGAAACTTGAGGAGACCCCCATGCTGAAGAGAAATACAGTATGATGAGCAAATTGTTTGAAATCTACGAATTTCTGCTGTCAAATGCCTGATTGTTGCTAGCTGTTTCCTAAGAAGCTGTGCCAGAGTAAGGAATAGGTACTAAGCTGATATTTAGTAAGTTGCTGTGACACGACCATGCTGTCCCAGGCATAATGTTCCAAAAAGCATTCAATGATATTTCAGGAGACGTGCTGTTCTTTGAAAAATAACTACATTTCTATCTCTACCTTTTTTTTTTTTTTCAATTGGTACAGGGCTCTATAATGTCAAAACTACTTCCTTAAAGCGGTCTCACCAAACCAGAGGAAAGTCGCTGAAGACTTAAGATACTCAAGGGCTTTGCTTCTAATTGTATCTTGATTCCCCCAAACAGATATTCTTTCTAAGTCTTCCAAAGAGCCTGAGTTCCCATGGAAGATGTAGATTACCAAAATGTCTTTGTGCCCTTGGAGAAAGTTCTCATGCTCCACTGTGCAGTGTTACTTTATACAGCCAATTAAAATCAAGACTGTACTGGGAGAAGAGCTGTAAGTATACCTCAAGTGCCCTCAGATACCAGTCTAGCATAGTAAACCACTGGTTAATACACCCATGGAGTCTTCTACTTTGAAATTCAATTTAAATTCAATTTGATCGTCACAGAGTTGACATACCTTCTTGAATGCGGAAACTGTAGAACATCCCCTCTCAAGAGGTTAAGTTCACCTTTAGTGGCCACCATACTCAATACAACAAAACTTTATAGGGTCATCAAATCGATTCAGTTGAGAAGGTCTCGTAAGGGGGCGTTCTGGACTGAGCAATAGCAGAGATCTGCATAGGTCTCAAAATATTTCTAATTAATTAATACTTGTTTTAAGATATTTTTTAAAAAGCAGAATGGTAACTCCACTTTATCACCTCATTCTTACATTGACTGTCTCAATATATTTCTTTATTATACAACTGGTTAAAAATTTATCAAACTCAAAGACAAGCCCATCCAAACAGCCCAGTGGACAGACCCAGATCCTAATTTTCTTGTCAGTTCGTGTGGACTGCCTTTCAATTTCTGATAATATAAACATAATTTAAATCTGCAGACAGCCCAGAATAACTGTTTCAGTTACTACTTTACAACTTTACAGGATTCAGTGTATCAGAAGAGTATTCAGTTATCACCTATCAGATGTGTTTCTTATGGCTAAATCAAAACACTGCAAGAACCTGTTTGCCTGCACAGAGGTAACCAGTTCTCTGGCATGCTAATTGGCAGAAAGAAGGCAGAGAGACAAATTGTTGGATGTGATGGGCCGTGACACTAGTGATGGAAAAAAGAAGGAGGCATGGCGGTACGTCCCAGTATCCTGGACAAGGCAGGAGAGAAAGAGTCCTCACATCTCTACTGCCCAGGGCAGTGGAATACCACTTATCTGAAGAGAGAGTCTCTTCAGGGGTGGTTGGCGTTTCATTTTGGCAACAGTAGAAGAAAAAAAATTAACATTTGAAGAGGCTGTGGTTAAACCAAAGCCTTTAAGTGTTTCAAATAAAAAGGGGAAAAAAATGGAAAAAAAGAAATGTACACACAGATGGAATCCCAAAAGACAGCTGGGATTCCCTGCAACTGAGAAACCCTGCTGTTTACCCCAAGAGATCATCACTTGTCAAGTGACAAAACTGAACATACATTTAACCATATACCCAGAAACTTAAAGCAGATCAAAGAAAATATTAAAACAACAAAATACACCCAATATCAGTTAATATTTTCCAACACTTATTATGACTTATGTATGATTCCAAACTTTTTATTAATATCAAAAATGCCTCCTGATGTGCCCCTAATGCAAATTAAATATATGCTAAATGTTGAGATAATCTCATGTTACCTAGCTAGAGTGCCTTTTTCTATAAACCAAATATAACTCAAATATCACTGTAACTTAGGTACAAAACATCTGTCAAAAGCAACTTGAGCTTGCGAGGATACTCTTGGAACCCATCTTCAAAGCATTCCCCAGAATCAGGAATGTTTAAAATAATTAATCCAGGTTCCAGAGAACTTGGTCCTAGCAGAGAGTTCCCAGCAATTCCTTCTGACTGCTTGCCATGTGATCCTTGAGGAGGTCACAACCAACTGATAGGAACAGGAATGGAAGAGCTGGAAACTGGATCTCTGACCATTCAGTGAGCTTCCTCTGCCCACAGCACCCCCTGCTGATGGGCTTTCTGCTCCTCTCCTTCCCTCCTATTAAGTCTTTTCACCTGGTTTCACTCCACAGCTCCTCCTCCCCTGCCCTGTCCTCCCACCTTTCTCCTTCTTCCATTTTCGTATATACCATGACTCTCTAGCTATCTCCTCCCTTTCCCAAAGAGCATGGGAGTGTATTTTGCCATCACCCTCTTGACTTGACTCTCTCAATATATTTCTCCTACTATTCTCTGTCCTTTTCATTTAATTCTTTAGTAAAACTGCACATATATATATACACACACACACATATCATTTGTCTGCACAGTGACCAACATCAGGAAACTGCATTAGTGCTGTAATTAGCACAAATATAATTAGGACATTCTGACACTGGACAACTCTAAGTGACTCATCTCCGTTGCGGTGTGGCAGAATGTCCACCGTCATTGGCTCTTAGAGCTCAGGTATCTGCTGTGGGTGTTAAACCTTTCTGCTTTACTGTGAAGTTGAATACTTTGGATAATACTATTTCAGAGATGACATGTACCTGTACCGATGAAATCACGCTATATATAACTTATCTTTGGACAAGATATAATGCAGTGCTGCTTCCCCACTTTCACACTGAATTATCAGTGCATTTCTCCTACTGGGTTAACCTCTCTGTTGTAAATTATCGTCTACTCTAAGAATTAGGTCTCTTTCTACTAATGAGACCACACTGGTATTTGCCAGTAAATACCTTCTGAATGCATGTGCTTGAACTGTAACTCCTTTCTTTTTTGCTAAACATTTTAAATGTTAAACAGATGAATACTCTGCTCAGTAAGGCTCAGCTGCAATTCTGCAAACATCAAGTTTATGCTGGGTGGGCTGAGGGACTAAACTCTGGAATAAACCATCAATCCCTGTTAATCATCTGACATTTGCCTTCTTACTTTGCACAAAAATCATTTGGGCCTGGAGTAATTCATGTGACAACAAATATTCCAGACGATCAAGGCGACAATTACGGAGGTTCTTCCAGAAGACACAAAGGTATTATTATTGCACTTGGGTTAATTCTGCCTGGTCCCACTCTCCTGGCTTTACTCGTACTTTTCTTTTCTCCCCAGAACCAAAAAGACAGAAAATAAAAAGTTCACTGTATACGTTTGTACAATATTTTAACAATATAATCCAGTGCAGCTCTATGAGGATTAGACTTCCAATGAATATTGCTAGGCCTTTATGAAATGCGTGTTTAATAAAAAGGTATTGTAGTCAATGGTGTAGCTATTATAGTGTAATTCTCTTGATGACACAATACTTGAACTTCAGTGGCACAAACACAAAGTATTATGTATAAATTCCTACCTAACTCATTTGAAATAGAAGTAGGAAATAGAAAGAAAATTTTCTGTGCCTTTCTTCCCAGTTTTTAAAGATTTGTATGCATGTTTTAATTACATATTTTTATATATATGGTTTACCAACAGGAAACATAGCATTTAAGGTAACAGTATAAATCCAATGTACAATCCTTTGGACAACTTTTGTATTTGTTAAGACAGCCTAATCATTTAAGGTAGAAGTTTACTGCATGATTCAACAACCAGAAGTCTACGTGTGTGACTTTGATTGATTATTTTTAGTTCAGTTAAAACATCCCAGTTTATCTCATTTTAAGATTATCCTTGACATATTTAGAAATCCTAATGCAGATTTTATGGCCCACACCTATCCCTGATGGTGCTAATGGACTAGACATAATGAATCATTCTAATTTGGATAAAAGGACCACACAACATTGTGGCAGTCCTTTAGAGAATTAAGGCTCAATTCTGATCTTCCAGACTTATGAATGCATTTTTGGGATTAGGCTACATATCTGTACATCTGTTGAGTCTCAAGGGGTGTATACTCAGCTAAGTATTCTGACCTTCCAATGTACTGTATCAAATGTGTGGCCTTGGGATATGAAAGGATTTGATTACAACTGTATTTTAACAGTGATTTAATACATAATTATGGGCCAAAACCTAATTCCTCCTTACATCTTCATGTAGAAAATTCCATCACTATTAAGCAGATGCTAGGATATTTTTCAACCAGTGAGTACGCCAGTAAATGAAAGAAACTTAAACACTCACCCAGGATAATGTAAAATCAAGGAGAATCTTCTCAGGGATGGCCTTAAAATCAGCTTGTGTCCGTAAAAAACAAGTTTAAATTATCTCCTGTGAGTGTGATGCTAGTTGGTACACTGTTGCATTATGCATCATTTTTCACTGCTTACGTAAAACTAAACTGGAACAAGGTTCCATTAGTGATTTTCAGTGTTACTCTATGCTTGCTCCTCCACAAGCAATGAGGAGATGAATTAACTTTTCATACATATATAAGATCAATGGAAAACTCTGCAAATAATTGA
Source organism: Apaloderma vittatum (assembly GCF_000703405.1). NCBI lineage: Eukaryota > Metazoa > Chordata > Aves > Trogoniformes > Trogonidae > Apaloderma > Apaloderma vittatum. The sequence goes on along the minus strand of NW_009734410.1, from coordinate 97,154 downwards.
GATTCTTGATTAATCTCTATTCACTTAAAATTTTTAGTTCCTAGTCTATCAAAGATACAATGTTGCAAAATTTCCTTCAGCTGATTACATTTTCATAAGATACAGTGTTTTCATGTAAAAATGTTAGATTTTTGATTCCACTGAACACTCCTCCCCAAATACAATCTGAAAAATCCCACAAAATATTCCAATAGACTTTACAAGAAAATTAGTTCAGTAGAAATGAACATATGACTATGCAGTATTTTAGCATTTTTAATCTTTCTTTCATTCCATTGAATTTTGTATAGATTTTTCAATAAACAACAATGGTATTGAGCAACATTGATATGGGGACTTCAGAGGAAATTTCAGAATTCTGTGCTTTTTCATCAATACGATCTTTCAAAGATATGAATTATGGATTAGCGGTGCTTACATTTTCCTTATCATTTCAGAAGGCTTGGGCCAAGGCAATGAACTGAGCAGAGCAGCATCTTTACCTTGCAAGCAGTTACTTTCTTCCAGCTGAAGAATGTTTCATGTAACGAGGTCATTTTTAACCCACTGCCTTAAAAGCATGAGCATTTTCTTTTTTTTGCTGTTCTCACATAAAAATTAAAATGAAGTTCCCTAAAATGCCTAATGGCAGATTAAAAGGATGCTCATTTTTTGGTAGCTTGTATGACATATTTGTGTAACACAGCTCTCATTTAAGTTTCTTCAGTGTACTGATTATAGGCAGCATGATGAAGAACTGCAACTATGCACGTTTCCAAGGAAAAAAAAGAAGTTTTCAAAGAATGGGTGAAGGTCCTTCACTGGGACTGGAGATAAAGATGGAGAGTCCGGCAGCGGGACTGGTGCGTACGGGGCTCTGGTTCCAGTAAGACTCAACAAACAGCTCAGATCAGAATCTAAAGTGCAGGAAAACAGCCTGTAGCTTCGAGATTAGCTTTCTCACACTATTCCTGAGTTAAGCCAGTACAAACATCATCATGAATGCATAATTATGATTACGCACTACACTATGCATAGTAGATCTTAAAATCAGGAAACAAAGAAGCAGTGTAGGAATGCTGCTTTCAAGCTTGTGGTTTTGAACACAATGAAGCTGGGTGTAAGGGTAAAAGACTTTCTGTAAGTAAAAATAGTTCCAAGAACATACATTTCACTTGGAAAATTCATTCAGATACTTACAAAACATTTACACATAAAAGAAGGGCTAAAAATGACATAGGGACCGAGTGTTACGTTTATAACTTAAAACAACAATGAATGAAGTCCAACGCCCTCCCATTTTAACATATTTTAGGGAACTCAAAAAACTATCAGTTGGAATAAGTAACAACAAAGAAACCGGCAGCTTGGCAAGTTTAATTAAAGGATCTTTGCCACAAGAATTTGTTTATGAACCAACGTCCATTTCTGGGACTGATGGACATACGCAGGTTGGTATCCTAAATTTAAATTACAGTATTGACAAAAGAGATGTGACTTGCTTAAAGGGACCTGGTGGATTCATTCACCTGCACACATAGAAACAAATCAACGGGAAAACAATGAATGGAACAACTGGGTACATCTGCGACTACAGAACATTGGTGTCAAACTCTTGCCAGTCACCAGTCTACTGATTAAGCCACTTGAGGACGGCAATGCTGCAACCCAATATTATTTAATGGGACCCTTTGGGACGTGTAAAGCCTTTGTTTGGGATGACAAGTCCAAGGAGAGGTCCTCGAGCAGAAGTGGGCTGACTTTCAAAAGTAGGGAGCATCAAAAAGAACAACAAATTTGCATCTAGGTCATAGGAGTCAGGTTTATGGTTTTGTTTTGTTTCTTTCTATGAAATGAAAATTCATTGGTAAGAAGAATCACATCAGGTAACACCATACTGAGGACTGAATTTAAGAGATTAGAAAACTATTCTACTGTTTTCTTGGACCACTTTCACAAATACTGATTGTTTAATTCCAATTCTAATTCCAAAAGATATTTTTTGCTTGAGGCCTTTTCCTGTTCAAATCAAATCAAATCAAATCCCTTCTGTTTTTAATAAAATTTTCAAATCAATTTTCAGATACCCAAGAAAAAAAAATTAAAAAGCCAGCTTCCAAATATTTCTAGTACTTCAATATGCCAGTGATGAGTAAAATGAAAAGAAAGCCCCTCTTCAGTGCATGTGGTGTGGAGCCAAGAAAGCAATCTACCACCACAAACCACATCAACTGTATGAAAAATCCAAGGTTCTAAAAGAGCAGCAGCTTTGGAAACAGTGAGAGTTAGAGAAGCCCAGGCTCTCAAACCACAGAAGTTAAGACAACTTCATACCAGAATTTCTCTTCCTCTTGTCACAGAACTTGGCATCAAAATACTACAGCACCCCAGTAGCCCTATCTCTCTTTTTCAACTACCACCACGTAACACCTGGCACTAACTGGCAGCAGCTGTTTGAGGCAGCCTCAAAGCTGGCATCCCAACTGAGCAGGGGGGTTTCCCTGCTCCCAGGAGATACAGGCTCCCAGGTGAGGTGCGAGGTCACCACCAGCGTGGGGCACCTGCCTGGCTTGAGGGTCACCGCAGCCTCCACACAGCCAGCACCCACCCCGGTGGCCACACGCCTTCTCTGTAAACTCCCATTTGCACATTGAACATCTGCAGAGCCTGCGAGCCTCTGACAGCTCCTGTGAATCCCAAGGGGAATGGTTGCATGACGAACGCTCGAAACTCTGCCTCTTCGCTCCACCACTGCAGAGGTGACTTTTGATCAAACTCTTCTGCTAAGCCCTGGATGGAGAAAAGGCAAACACGAGCTGCGATGTCAAACAAAAGAACAGTGCTCCAATCCAGCACAGGTTGCCGCATGGCTTTACAGTCCAAACCAGCCGCTAGAAGGTGGATGCTGGGGACCAGGCGCTCCTGCCACACGCAGTGCGGGCGACACCGGCCTCCGCTCCTTGAAAGTTCAAGTGAAACTTGATTTACAGCCACACCTTGGGCGGGCAAGCGCTGGGAGAGAGGAAGGAGATCTGGACAAAGAGTGATGGGAGGCGGGGGCGGGGGGTCCCTCAGTATTATAAAAACGCATCTTATTCTGTTTTTAATCAATGGACCTTATCCAGCAATCAAGGCAGATATATAAGAAGCTGAGCTACTCTGTAAATCTAAACATTCCCCACAAATAGAAAAGATACAGCCTGAGCTCTCTGATTGTTACTATGGCAACTATCTAAAATGAAAATCTTGTTAACCCTTTGCATGCTGTAGCCACCCATGCATCAGTGTTAGCTGACTTCCGTGCACTTATCTCTCCTTTTTCCCCCTCAAGAAATTCATAATTGTATTGCTTCACAGTAGTTATGCTCTGGTTAACCTATTTGAGACTGAAAGGATTGCGATAGGTGGTAGTTTCGTACGTACAGCTGAGTTTTGTGACTTGCTCATTACTGAGATTACAGTTCAAAAAACAACTAATATAACACAAGAGAAAATCCTTAGATTACTGCGCAAGGCCTGGGATTTTGATTAAAACCTTGACAACAGGAATAGGATGCTTTCTAGTAAACCTCACCAATGTTTTTTCTTCTTTTAATTACGAAACAATTTGACTGTGAATAGGGTATTTGTCAGAAGAATTATTTTACTATAGTGCATTATAAACAGGCTACTTTTAAAATGCTCTTTTTAAAACTTAGGTTTCTTAAGTACCACACAGAAGACTGCCAGCTTTTTTCAACAAAACCAACCACAGTACTTAGAAAATTAGTAGGCAAATATTGGACTCAAAACCTCTCTGAAATCCAAGAAAATTCAGACAAATCAGAAAACTGACTTTCCAATTTCTACAAGAGTAGCAGATGATTTTTACAGTGAGATTTACGCTTGTGTCTACCTGAATACTTGACACAGTTTCCTTATAACATCTATATGGCAGTGTCACGACAAAGTGAAATTCTTTGCACTTATAAAGCCTTCCACAGCTGATGGCTGAAAACAACTGAAACCCTGGAAATTCCTCTGTATTTAAACTGAAGGAAGCAGGACGTGGCCCATGGACATAAATTCTACCAATTCTTTAACTTTGTGCTTTCCATGTAATTAGGAGAGAGTCTTCGCTACTAGACAGAAGACGACTTTTTATGGCATTCCCAAGTATGTCATTTAAGACAAACATGCACCATATCAACTGATTCCTACTATATATTTTACGGCATTTACTTTGGTCAGTTCAACATAGATAGTATTAAAAGGTCTTTCCTTGGACATTGCTGCAGAACTGAACAACATACATATAACTTGATCAAATGAATAAATATTGTACTTTTCTTTATAAAATAAACATTTACGTGTAACTGAGCCCATATATTATCTTAAAATTCTGTTGTAATGCTGTCCATGTTAAACTGAAGGTTATCAAACTTCCAACGCATTAGATTAAAGAAGGCGTTTACAACTAAAATGAAAAAATAATGAAACCAAGTATCTCAATATTAGTGAAATATCAGTATTACAATACACAATTTTATTAAAAAGAAAAATTGGCTAATATTTTTAAGTTTGTCTAGAATTGTTTCATACTTTGGGAACAGAATTGGTTTAAAAAAAGAAATTAGATTCTTTGTTATAACTGTGTATGTCAGTGCATTACGTTAAAAGTTAGAAATTAATATGTGCTGTTCTTATTTACTGAAAATGGAACCCAATAAAGTGAACAACCTAGTTTTCTTTTTTATTTCTTAATAAACACCTATATTTCAAAAGAAGCTCACAGACATCGCCTGCACTGTACATGAACTGAAGGACAGACTACTGGCACCAGCCAAAAAACACACCTCTGATCTCACCCGAAATTTTTTAAGATTGATGAAAGAGTTCAACTAATTGGAAGGTTTGGATCAGGATGAGTGAGGTGCACAATCCATGTAAGGATGATGCTGGAATACACATAGGTAAGAAAATGTTCACAGGAATGACATATATTAGTTTCTGTGACTCAGGATATATTCCAACTGTATATTCCAACTTCTGAAATACATCCCATTTTTCTGTAACTAATTTGATACAAAGCATTCAAAGTAACTTACCTTTTACATTTTTTTCCCCAAAATCTGTCCTTTTTATAGAGTCAAATGGACTATATTTTATTAGAGTTAAACTTCGTATTTATAATACTATGATCACTAGATTCATCCTAGAGGCTTTCCAAACATCAAGTCTATTTATCAGTGTTGGCTTATTTCCCAGGAATACATCCAAAATAATCTAGAAATGTACTGGCTAGTCAACATGCTACGCATATAAGCAATTCTTCAGTCATTCTAGGAATATATAACAATTCTAGTTTTCCACCATATTCTTCTGAGTAAGGTTTGTTGTGTTTTTGTTTTTTTTTTAAAAAAAGCAACTAAGTGTTACCACATCACCTATTTTCTTCCGGTGGACCTTTTAACTTCCATACATCACCTCATTTCCACGTTAGCTTATAAAATGCTGTGTTTCCCTAACTCATCTGTTAACTGACTGACTTGAATCTCTATCTCTTACTAGGTTGATAGGGATCCCAATTCTTTTTGGCTATGCTATAGTTGTATGCAATTATTTTGAAAGGACAAGATTATTCGTATGTGATTTATTTGTCCAGGTTAATTACAAAGACTTGTCTTCTTGGGGGTAAAGCAGGGTCAAATGTTGTCTTCCTTGAAGAACCTTTAAGGACTTGGAGGATATCTGTCACGTATTTACCACAGATGCCAACCTTTCCTGTGGGTATTTGTCCTCTTGACCAGGCACAGAATGAGTCATGGGGCTTACAGTAGGTAAAATTCAAAAGGAAGAAGGTGTTATGACTCAGCACCCAGGATTTGTAATGGTGAGGCCATCCCTGGGGGGAGACTCTTCTCTGTAACTATAAATGGCTCAGTGAATCTCATGAATCCAGCACAGAAGAATCTTGTCATCTGACTGCAAATCTCCATTTTTTCAACCTTAATCTAAAATGTTTCCTAAAGCCTAACAAACAAAACATGGTGAAGCTATAGCTAATGCACAAACTGGGAAATTACCACTTTGAAAATCAGTTAAGCCAGGTTTATTTCTAACAGTAGCAAAGCTTCAAATGAGTGTCTTGTGTAATCGCTTTGCAGTCTCTCATCAGTTAAAACTAATGGCAGCAGAGAAGAATTATGAAAAAAGGATGCTCTTCTGGACTATAGGCAGTTCAAAGAAAACTTCATGGAAGCACATTATTCCATAAGGAAAAAACCAGTATTTCCAATTTTGGTAAATTTTTAAGAATATATGATATTGCAAAATATTACTTGATTTTGGGAAGAAGACCTAACCACTTATTTTTCTTTAGATCAATAATGATAATAGAAGAGAAAACACAGCAAAATGTTCTAAATCCTGGCTAATTGTGTTATGAATCCTTTAATTGTTTGCTTTAAACTCAGCACTGGCTTAAAGTGTGCAAAATAAAATATTCAGTGTAATTTCATGCAAATGCCAGGTTCAAGACTAACAATTAACAAAGGCAATCAAATCTGTCCAGGCATATCTGTTCAGTTATGCAAGCTCATCTGTAGTTCCATAACAGACAAGCAAACAGACAATGGGTCATATTTTATTCTCAGCAACAGAGACACTATCCCCATTGACGTCAAAAAGAATTGCACCTGTGGTTCAGATAACAGAATTTAACTCAATCTCTGCAGGTCTTCCTCTCTTTGTAGTTTCTCCACTGTCAAATATTTTATGATGTTAATATTTTCATTTTGATTTTAAAGAAAAAAAAAAGTATGTTTCCCCATCCTCTCCCCTTACACGTTAAGGCTGACCCTTCAAGTGTTTGCTTCAGCATTACTTCAGCTCAAAATACCAGAGAAGTCAGTAGGAGTTTCTATGGGGAAAAGCTCAAGGATTACAGGCTTTGGATCACATAAACATTTACCTATAGGAAGAAAAAACCCTATTCTCTATTTCATTGTACTTTATAAAAGTGAACATTATAGCATGTAAAACCTCCCTTAACCTCTTTTATGTATACCATCAGTATTCATAGTTTATGCAAGTGCCATGACCAGACAGCAAAGAATTCAATCCATCACATTTCTTTTTTCCTGAAAATGATTTCCAGTTAAAGGAATGCCAATCAGCTTATTTATCACATGGGAAACCACAAAGTGGGCACAATCCTGCTCTGCCTGAGATCAGTGTCACACTTGTAACTCCCCAGCATTTCTGTGTGCTTTATGAACAGTCTGTGATTGGAGGAGCATGGACAGAACCAAGCAAAAAACTTACAATACTCAAGAGCAGTAAAAGTTGGGATACTAAAATAGTGAGAGCATAAGGGGGCATAATTAACTTGGGAAAGGAAGGCAATATCGTGTCCATAAGCACAGTGACACACAGTTCATTCTCGGAATCAGAATTTTATACACTCATGTATCCTGATAAGTGCATCCTTGTCTGTTCCCCAGCACCGGGCTGAAGGTGCTCCAACCAGGAGATCCAGGTAGCTAGTTTGTATGTTTTTTCCCAAAATTTGCTGCAGCTGAGAATGACCATATATTTAGAAATTATGCTTACGTTCTTCAGCTGCACTTAAGGACACGTAGTTTGCAAAAAGCTTCACTATTTCTCTCCCAGAGGAATAGTATTTTCTTGCACCGGTATTTCAACATCCCTGGAGAGTTATAGATTTAAAACCTTCCTTGGGAAGCTGAACAGATTGCTCAGGCAAGATACTTGCTACAATAGTACCTTCTGTACTCAGGGAACAACAACAGGTCCCGCGTGAAGGACTTGGGAAGGAGGGAACAATCAGAGCCTATACTCCAAAATGCATTTAAAACTAGCTGTAATTTTGTTTTTCCTACTATTTTAACAATAATTTTAATTTTTCCTACTATTTTAACAGTAAAGAGTTATCTGAGCATATCTCCATTTTAAACTCTCCTGGTCAGTTAGGCTTTATCCTCTGAGAGTCACAAAATTTTATTTTACTTCCCCAAGAGGTAGAGTGTGTGAAGAAGGTATTAAAAATTCTTTTCCAATATCAGGTCTGAAAGAACTCAGTCACATATATGATACTTAAAATCAAAACAAAATGCCATAAATTTGGCAGGAACAGATTTACTTGAATATTCAAGTAACTTTTTGAAGGATTCATCCATTTTAAAATCAGATGCACGTGTACACTAGAAATAACACAGAAAGCAGACATACTCTATACAAATAAAACTAGGGAGTGAGTAAGGGCATTACATGAGAAAAGCTCTAAAATCACTCTCTGAATCACTGTTTTACTTAGGTAAAGCATTTTTAAGAGCCAAGATGAAGGATCTAGACTCATTTAATAAACTGTGGCCATGATATCTTTTATCAGTAGACGATTTTCTAGCCTTTGTTAGTTCTGAAAGATTTAATGCTTAAGAGATTGACTAACTAAAATTTATACTGGTAGTTATTCAGATTCCTAACTATTTTTACACATGGATATTTTATCTTCTAGCATCCTCTGTAATTTTTTTTTCATTATGCTTTGTATTTCATTTAGTGTTTTAGTGACTGTTAAAGAAAAAGAAGAAGCAAGATATATGAAGGGAGTCCTGAAATCTCCCTCTTTCTCATTCTGAACATCGCTATTAAATTCAGAAATAATTCAAGAGACATCAGCTAATCACCATTACACCAAAGGATTACATTATATAACAAGTGATGCACCAACTTGTATTAAGAAACATTTGACTTCAAACTACATGCTAAAATCAACAGGAATATACTATCTTAAATACTTGAGCAAAACTCAGTAAAAGATACAGTAGGCAAACATTGTAGTCAGCTCAGCAGTGATTACCAACTCATGCTCCAAATTCACTATAAAATGAAAATCAATATTTCCACAAGTTCCTGCAACATAAAAGATAACCTTCATTGATTTTTCTAGACTTAGGCCTCACTGATAAAATCTAATATAAATTTTCAACCACGAGGATTTGGATCAGAGCAGGGGTGATAAGTCCTGCACATCTCTTAAGAGGTGGAGAATTTTTTTTTTTAAAGTGCACGTTCATACTATTTATAATTTGCCCTGTGCAAGTGAAAGCCTTTTCCACCAGTGCTATCAGGAATCTCTTCTAATTTTTATTACTGTGAGGCTAAAGCCTGTTCCAGATAATTTGGAAATTTCAGGGGAATTGTGATAGGGCTGATGGTGCAGCCCTGGCTGACTTGAGAAAAGAGCTAACCCGTAATAGCCTCCATGGCCGTGCTGATTAAATGTTGCCATAGATGAAAGGCCTGCCATCGCCGCAATAAATTAACCAATCACACAAATCCCAAGTCAGTGCTAATCCTTCTTTGATACTCTGATCCTCTGATCAGCTCAAGGAGGTAAAGAAACTGGCTTGTGACGCTTGGTGCTCTAACCCCTGGATTTCATGTACACAACGAGCTAATGATATCTTGCTGACCAGTTCAATGGGATGAACTTCTCTCACAACCCTTAGGGAACACTGTGGCCTTCTTTAAAAAAAATGACAAGCACATGGCAGATTTTGTGTTTTATTACAACACCAGGGGAAAACTAACCAGCACTTGTTAACCACAATAAGCATCAAACTGACATTTGCTATAAAGCACGTTGCATTTTACAAGTGCAAGTGATGGATTAAACAGCAACTGAGACACTAAACCAAGAATAACTGTCCAAGTAATTGTGATTAAGCTACCCAGCTTTCGATAGGGAAGTTTGCTACCTTTCCTATTAGCCCAGTTTTTATCCTGTTCTTACTATTTGGGGAGGGGGAGCAGGAGGGAGGATGCATCCACATATATGAGAGTGGAAAACAGTCTCTTTACCTCTCACACACTCGCTCAATTGTACTGCCACAGTGTGATTATAATCAGATTTAGACATGGACTCATTTAATCAATTAACAGAAGGCCTGAACACATGCAGCATTTTCTCATTAATTACGTGAATGCTGCCTTTCCAATACACTTTGTGAAATTGAGTCTGTGCAGTCTGCATTAGTGTACTTCATAATTGGGGAAACTTTTCTTTTTTTTTTGCCGTAATTGGCTGCTAAAAGTAAGAAAGCTCTGGGGTTTGCCTCTAGGGCTTCCACACATAAAGAGTTTTGAAAGTACTTCATTATCTCTCCTGGTCAGTTCTGTGAAATTAAAACCATTTTTTCCCTTCTTCTTTGAGGGAGTGGTTTGAAAGTAGGGTTCTTAGAAAATCCATGTGCGTATGTGTGGTCACGCAAACGTACACACACACACATAAAATCACGTAACTCTGGCTTGTCTTAGAGACTACCATCATTGAAGTCAACACGAACATGAAGCGCGCAGGCTTTGACCACTAGCAATTAATTTTATTGAGGGGCAATAGTCTCCAGAAAAAAAGTGCATTGCCCAACTTCTTCAAGAATATTTCTTTTTCCAGAATTACAAAATCAAAATGAATCATGCTTGAGTGATTTCCTAAGATAAGTTCATGAGGTGTGGGAACGTGTCCAACTGGTCAGACTGCACATAATTTATAATCCATTAGGTAATTTGGAAGAGCTAAAGCTACTAGAGAACTAAGTCACGATCCTTTATTGCCTATCTTTGGCTGTTTCATACGTCTTTTTTGTTCTTCTCTCTCTTGGGGGAGATATACACGCGTATGCACACATGGGCTATGCTGCTGCCTCCCGGTGCCTTCCCCAGTTAACCTCTTCACAGTGCTGGGCTCACAGTAGTTATCCCAGGAGCAGGTCTCATAGGAATTAATCAGTAAGAATATTAGAAGACAGCTACTTCCCTGCAAGCCATTGTAGGCCAGCATTTCCCAGTAACATAGCTATCTCTGGCAAAAACTGTTTTCCAAGAACAGCAGATGTTAGTGCAGTCCAGAAAGGTACTTAAAGTACGTTTTATTCAATACAACCACAGGGGTTGTAAGAAATTAAATGGGGCTCTTCTGTCAAATTTAATCCTTTTGATTTTACCTCTGATGTCTCATGCTGGCTAATGTGTATCTACTTTAATGCTGCACTTACCCAAGTTAACTAAACTGCACACTTAATATTTTAACTTTTACTGGCTATCAGAGTAATACAGATCATTCTTTATGATGAATCATTAAAACAATATGCCTTAAAAATAATACCTTGTGGAAGTGGCTTCTGAGTACACAGAGCTGACAGCCCATGGCAAAGCTTAAACTAAAACGATCGACAGTTTAACAATTTAATGAAGAAAAAAGCAAGACTGATTATTGATGAGTATTTATACTTTATGAGGAAGGACAGAAGCTGTCATGTTCTTCAGAAAGACCCATACGTGCTTTCAGTTTATATCCCTCACTTCATAATGTAAATGTTTTTATATTCCCACAACAGCATTATGCTAATAAAAAGACCCATTCCATCTCTGCTGAGTGAGGGGCTTCTCTAAGGCCAAATGTATTCCCTGTCAACTAACGCAACAGCTTTGGACATGCCGTCCCTGGAGGTGTTTAAGAGATAGGTGGATGTTCCATTAGGGGGCATTGTTTAGCCAGTTGATAGGGCTAGGACAAAGGCTGAACTTGATGATCTTCAAGGTCTCTTCCAGCTGAAATCATTCTATGATCCTATGATTCTATATTTGTTCCTCACCTTCTCCATACCCCTGGACTTCCCAATACAACTCTAAACATAATCTTTTATTTGAGCAAAGTTGTGCTATATTTTCACATAAAGTTCTCCATTTATGCCTGTACAAGTGAAAATGGAAAAAATACAAATATATCAGTGATTGCCCATATGAAGCTTCAAGCCCACAGATGGAGTCCATGCTCTGAAAACTTCAGTCACTGGCTAACAAAAACTCTATCTCCTGCTTTTCTGCAAATAGCATGGATAGACTAGATTACAATATCTTTAGAGAAGCTAAAATAGCATTCAGAAGAGAGATTTATAGCGCTATATTCATCTTTTCTCACAGAATCATAAAACTCATAGTACAGCAGGCACAGAATCCATTGCAATCAAATCACTAAAGAAGGCAGTAGGAAAGAGAGCTTGCTCAATTTTACTGGGAACAGAGAAGGTGGACTTCATCCAAAGATTGATTCTTTTATATTTCTGCTGGAATTTTTCTGTTACTCTTTAAAAAAAGAGAGAAAAAAACCTCCACCATTTTTGTATTTCAAATAGTCTCCAGTATACGCCATCCTACACTATTATTATGGAAACCGAAAAAATTAAAAGACCCATAGATCGTCTTAATGTGTATATGAGTATATAAAAATAGACCTTACTATGTCCTTCTCTTCAGGTGACAATTTCACTGATTGCATTGTCTGTTTTGTCTGAATAATGTTCGCAAGCAAGTGGATGAATATGTTGCAAGGAAAGCCATCTTCATTTCTATTTATTCCATTTCCATTATGTCCCTGTTTTGATAACTCTTCACTTACTGGGTACACAATGTTTTACATTGTTGTTTCATATGTACTAATGTGAATTCCCATCACTGGCATCTGCAGAGGGACAGGAAGCTCAGTCCCAGTGCTGGTGCTGGTTTAGGTGCAGTATCAGGGTGTTACTTTAAGGTCAATGCTTTCCTCGCTGTGACTTTGCAAAGAAAGTGGGTCAATTAGGTAACAGAGTACTGTGCCTAAACATGACCAGATCTATCGGCAGAATTACCATGAAGT
>NW_009734410.1:81703-84441 GCF_000703405.1 Apaloderma vittatum | reverse complement strand
CAGGAATGCAAAAATACCAGCGTGCAAGAAGAACTGATTTAAAAGAAATATCTTGCCCATTTCCGCGTGCAGGCTGTATGATCTTCTTACTGAACTCTTTGTCCAAGAACAAAGTAATCAAATTTTAAAGTTTTTACTACAATAACCTTGGATCCCCTAGGGAATATTCAGTGAAATATGAGAGAGGTTTTAATACCTGGTAGCACAGCTGCATTATAGTGAGGTCAATTTAGGAGCACTGTTGAGACTCTAGGCCATAATGACTCCATATGGAGCCGGATAGTAGCTAAGGTAATAAACTTTCACAGTGTGATTTCTTTGCTCAGTGCAGTACTAGCATAATTCAGCAGTTACTCATCTTTCATTCAATGGAGAGGGGTTTTTTTCTCTTTTTTTTTAAGAGCTACCATGTGCTCATTCTTTCCTCCTCATCACAGAAGGTTTACAAATCTACAGAAAACATTAACTGAATTCCAAATGAAAAACTCTGAATTTTATGAGTGTCTGAATGCTGTGGAAAGGGGAAATTCCTCAGTCCTCGACCCCTACACAAAGATGTTTCCGTTTGTCTTAGAAACTTGTGTTAAATGGATATCGGCCTTAGCTTCCGGAGTAATAAGAAGACACTAAATGCATTTGAGGACAGAGAAATAAGAAATTGGGGACAGCTGCGGACAGCAGATTTGGGACACTAGTATCATGTATGTAACAAATCTTTATTAATAAGTACATTAAATCCCATATTTTTCATTTATAACCGCTGCATAATTTCCTGTTAACACTTCATGTAAATTCCAGATAAGGTAATAATTTTTTTTCAGAATTCTATTTCTGTTTCATTATATGTTCTACACTCTGCCCCACAGGTCAGTCGCATGATTGAAGTTTTATGCCTCATTAAAATTCTCCTAGTTAAAACATGGAGACAGAATTTTGGTAATTCCTTTCTCCACAACTACAATTAACCATTCCACTGGATTCCTGTATTACTGCAATCCAAGTTTAAAAATTACTGTATGGTGAGATGGTCAAGGGGTCTAAATGTCCTAAACATAAGACCCTTATCTTTCTTTGCTTCAATGGCTGAAAAACCCTGCACCACCACCTCCCAGTTCAGTATTTCTAGCTAGCAGCTGCTATCAGAAACCTAAATAACAAAAATATGCAAACTTGCACACTAATTCCCTTTGGAGATAGATCTTGGCTGCAGCCCTGTCATAAATCAGAGAATTTCGATATGAAATGAGGCAAGCAGCTCTAATCATTTCTGCATTTCAAATTGGATCACTGGCTCAATCACTGGGCTTTTTTAAACTGCTTGCCTAAGAGCAAATGTGAGGCGGGAGATAATTCTGAAGAAATCTCTTCTTTTGTGGCCGTAGAACTCTTTTAACTGTTTCAAGACTGAAGGCCACATTTCAGTGATAATAACATATATCTGCTGCGAGAGATATGGATCCTTAAAGACATCTTCCCTCTCTTTCAACTCATAGAATTCCATCAATATCTGCATATATTATATATATTAATATATGTGCATGTGCATACGGGTGTTTGTGTGCATAAAAAGAGAGGGAGAGAAAAGAAGAGAGAAACATCTGACATGTAGCCTCAGTGTATTTCCCTTTAGAATCTTCTCTTCTGCCTTCACTCAATGTGGGTTTCAATTGCCGCAATGATCACACAGTTAACTTTGTACACAGATACCCAAGCATTATTTAAGGATGGAAAGAAAACTGAAAAGAAACCAGGCGGGCAATTAAGTTACAGGGCATCATTTCTGGGAGTGCACTGATCCTCACCTAACCAGAGTTTGGCTCAGAAAAAAGTCAAACAAATGATATCAAGGTAAACAAAGGTCTGCGGTATTCATATTCGACATCCAAAGGCCTCCTTCTCACCCACCAAAGTCCTATACTATACCATTGATTTTCTATTCTCATGCTTTATATAAACTATGAAAACAATATATCACAAAAATTACACTTAAATTACTGTGTATACAGCATCCTACTGACTCTCTATTTTTACTCTCAGACTATCCCCTCTTTCTCACCCAAACGATACTACGGGCTTGTTGCAGTTTCAGTGTCCTCACCACAGTGCTTTGAAATTGAATTTAACTCTATTATCAGCAGGCTTTTGTAATCTCATGTAAGCCTAATAGTGATCAGACGGAATTTTACAGCTAAGCTCCCTGCATTTTGAGGACTAATTTAAAATGTTTATCAAATTTTTGTTTTAGACAGTAAAAAAAATATATTCACCTTACCCTTTTGTTTGTCTCCTTTTTTCACCTCCTAATGTCTCATACTCTATTTTCCTTCTGGAACCTGGATACATAATTTTCGGATACTTAATTTTCTGCTCCCTCCTTCTACATTTCCTTCTTTAAAAAAGAATTAACAAATTGCTTTATTCAACACTTATCCAGATTTCCAGTGATTTTAGTATCGCTGCATAGTATTAGTGGTGCAGATATAAAGCAAGTAACACCATTTTGGATTCTCTCATTTAACTTTGAAAATATGCCGAGAGGTAAGAGCATCCCCAAACTCTGCATTGCCTCCCACGACTGATTCTGTTAAGGTTTAAAAATAAATGTGCACGTGCGTGTGTGTGTATATAGATATCTATCTATCTATCTATATTTTTTTTTCAGGCACCTTGACAGCTGCAAGGGCCATATTGTCGGTGTTCGCCTGTACTTCCGCCATGCACATATAAAAAGAAATCTA
>NW_009734410.1:59743-81672 GCF_000703405.1 Apaloderma vittatum | reverse complement strand
GAATGCCAGAGTTTATGCTGAGGAACCCAGTTCACCAATAGACGCACGTCATGGCATACATTACAGAAATGTGGAGACAGCGCATCCACGGAATTCAAATGATGCTACAAGGCCTTCCTCTTCTTAATGGATTTGGCTTATTTGACCAAGTCTCCTAATTTGTTTCCCCTTTGCTTGAATTAAGTTTAGAAGCAGGGTAAGCTCCAAAGTGATTCAAAATCTCCAGAAATCCACGCCTTCAAGTGCAATAATGTTGGTTGTGGGACTACCCAAGCTCATTGCTCAGCAGCTGGTCACACCCTGCAGGACCGCCAAAATCTGGCCGCGACCAAGCATACCTAAAACCCAAGCCCAGTAACACCAACAATCAGACTAACGTTACGTTTTTACTCTTCTATTCAAAACAATACATTCAATGTTAATACATCAAGCCTCATGGGGTCTTGCCCGTTAAGTTTGAGGATTTGAATCTCATGAATGCGGAATCTGCATTGTTCTCAGCTGAGGTCACTTTGCTGTGCATGTAGGAACATGCGGGCTGCTTCAGCAGCTTACAAGTGTAACAGAATTGTCGAACTCATTTTGAGCTCACCTCTGTTTCCTCTGTGCCTCGGGGCACGCAATCCCAAATCCTTGTGGTTCAGTGGGGAGTTAAAGCCCTACACTGAAGCTGTTTTAGCAGTAGAGCAATTGGTGTTACTTCTCTAACTCCTCTAACCACCAGTGATAAAAATTTACAGTGACCTCGCCTTATTCCGCCTATCCTTCCAATATTTTTCTACTCAAAAAGGGCCCAAATTTCAAACAGCAGCCCACACTGTAAGAGAGAAGCCCTATAACAGGTCTGAAATTACCCTCCAAAGTACAACATGAATCATGATTTAAGTGATTAAGGAGGTGCCAGCAAAAATTCGATTGAGTAATCATTAGTCTTTTAATGTATGTTACCATACTTTCCCCTCTCTCCACACTGGTTTAAAAATGCCTGGTGATTAATGTTGCCTTTCTTCTAAAAATATTGCATAAACAGTTAATCATAAAGTTTTAATTTAGGCTAATTTTCTGATAGTGTCTATCTCTTCTTTGCTTACATGCAAAATCGATGTCCACTGAAAAAATAAAAATTCAATATAGGTCACATTGAAATGCTTAAATGTGACCTCAGACTGCTTCTATAGAACACTAAATGAAGGTAAATTGTAACAGTTTATGAAAAACACCTGTTTTCATACAGATGTTTCTCATAACCACTGGCTGTTGTGTAGCTGTAGACAGGTGCACAGAGCTGCAGTATGCCACCAAGTTACACCTTTTTTTTCTCTCTCTGGAGATAAATTATATTTTTTAGTGGTTACCACATTGTTGCTGTTTTCCTCAACAGCACAAGTAAAGTTTAATAGTTTCTTTGAGCCTAGGTGTACAGTAGCCTCTCAATTATTAAAATTCAATGCAATGTTACTAAAATGCTAATAGTTATAATATAATAAAGTATTTCAGGTTTCACAATACTAAAAATGTACCAATCCAATGGCATAATAATAGAGGAGTCCAAATAAAAAAACAGATCTGCATGGTATGGCACAGAAACGACTTTCTCTACACACAGCCCTTTCGGCACTTTAAGGAATGGGATTTTCTTCAGGCGTAGGACTTAAAACCATTTTTGGATGAGAATTTTCCATTTGGTGGGAAATTCAGGCTTTTTATAGCTCCCTTCTTTTCTCTTCCTTGACTTCATCTTTTTAACTGATATATTCAGAATAAAGGAAGAAGCCACAAAAAATACAAGGACTTCATACGAACAGAGACATTTGCTTTCAGTGAGACAACACTACGTTGTGACATCACTATGCAAAAAGAACATTTAAAATTTACCTCACTTCTTGTCTCATGCTTTCATCTCTTCCCTTCGCAGAAATAAGAGAACCACTCCCACCATAGAGTTATAGAACCACAGATTGGTTTGGGTTGGAAGGGACCTTAAAGACCATCTGGTTTCAACCCCTCTGCCATGGTCAGGGACACCTCCCACTAGACTGCATTGCTCCAAGCCCCATCCAACCCAGACAACTTGAACACCTCCAGCGAGGAGGTTTCCACGACTCCTCTGGACCTGTTTCAGTGCTTCACAAACCTCACAGAAAATTATTTCTCCTTAATATCTAATCTAAATCTATTCTCTTTCAGTTTAAACCACTAACCCTTGTCTTATTGCTACATGTCCTTGTAAGTAATCCCTCTCCAGCTTTCCTGTGGGCCCCTTTTAGGTAGTGGAAGGCTGCTATAAGGTCTCCTCGGAGCCTTCTCCAGGCTGAACAACCCCAACTCTCTCAGCCTGTCCTCACAGGAGACATGCTCCAACACCCTGATCATCTTCATGGCCCTGCTCTTAACATGCTTCAACAGGTCCATGCCCTTTTCATGTCGGGGTCACCAGAGCTGAACCCAGTACTCCAGGTGAGGTGTCACAAGAGCAGAATAGAGAGGGAGAATCACCTCCCTCAACCTGCTGGCTGTGCCTCTCAATGAAGTCTGGGATATGGTTGGCTTTCTGTGCTGCAAATTAACATCACCATGTCATATTGAGCTTCTTGTCAATCAACACACCCAAGAGCTTATCCGCAGGGCTGCTCTCAATCCATTCTCTGCCCCAACTGTATTTTTGCTCAGGATTGCCTCGGACCAGGTTCAGGACCTTGTACTTGACTTTGTCAAACTTCATAAGGTTGCCACGGCCTGCCTCTCAAGAATGTTGAGGTCACTCTGCATGACATCCCTTCCCTCCACCACACAGCTTTGTGTTGTCATCAGACTTGCTGAAGGTGCACTCAATCCCACTGTCCATGTCACCTACAAAGATGTTAAACAGCATCAGTCCCAATACCGACACCTGAGGAGCACCACTTGTCACCTAACCCACTGCAGGATCCGTCTATCAAATCCATGTGTCTCTAATTTAGAGACAATGATGTCATGCGGGACAGTGTCAAACGCTGTGCACAACCCCAGGTAGATGACATCGATTGCCCTTCCCTTACCCACCAATGCTGTAACTCCATTATAGAAGGCCACCAAATATGTCAGGAAGATTTTGCCCTTAGTGAAGCCATGCCAGCTCTCAATCACCTCCTTATATTCTATGTGCTCTAGCATAGTTTCCACAAGGATCTCCTCCATGATCTTCTCAGGCACAGAGGTGAGAATGACCTTGGAGGAGGTGATTCTTCAGTACTCACCAGCTTTCTTGGGCCTTTCTTCCTTTCAGCGCTTTATCCCATGGAACTCTACCAAGCAGGTCCTTGAAGAGGCCAAAGTCTGCTCTCCTGAAGTCCACAGTAGCGAGCTTATGCACACTCCCCCTCACTGTCCTAAGGATCCTGAGCTCCACAGTTTCATGGTCCCTGCAGCCAAGTCTGCCCTTGAGTTTCATATCCTCCACCAGCCCCTCCTTCTTGGTGAAAACAGGACCTAGCAGTGCACCTTTCCTTGTTGGCTCTTCTGTCACTTGGGGAAGGAAGTTAACATCAGCACATTCCAGAAACCTCCTGGATTGCTCATGCCCTGCTGTGTTGTCCCTCCAACAGATAACAGGATACTTGAAGATGCCCATGAGGACCAGGGCTTGTCAATGTGAAGCCGTTACTATCCATCTACAGACACCCTCATCTGCTTGGTGTTCCCAGTCAGATGGCCTGTAAGAGACTCCCACTATAATGCCACCTGTCCCTGCCTTCCCTTTAATCTTAATCAATAAACTCTTAGACAGCTCCTCATCCATTCCCAGGTGGAGCTCCATGCACTGCAACTGCTCATTGACATAGAGGGCGACAATCCCTCCTTGTCTCGCCTCCCTGTCCTTCCTAAAGAGCCTGGTTCTTCCTATTCTGACACTCCAGTCATAGGAGCTGTCCCACCATGTCTCCATGATGCTGATAAGACCAGAGCCCTGCAGGCGTGCGCACCTCTCTATCTCCTTTTGTTTATTCCTCATGCGATGTGCATTTGCACAGAAGCAATTAAGTTGTGCCCCCAATGAAGACGACTTATTGTCTGGATTTCCTTTGTGCTGCTCTTCAGGTGTTCTGCTGACCTGTGATCTTTCTCCAGGCTCTAGGCATCTATTGCTAGCACTGGCATCAAACTGGTAGGAGCAGGATGGATTGAAGTTCCTCTCCTCTGGCAACTTGCATGGCCACACACGCAGCTGCCACAGTGCTTACACTTGCTGAAGAGCGTGTCACTGGGTAACTGATTTTTCGACATTTAAGAAAGCATTTCTGAAAAAAATTCTCTAATGCAATGGGGAGGATTTAATGAAAAAAAAAGAAAAAAAGCTATGTTGGTGATGAATTTCCTATGCTGGTTCCATGGTCTTCAGGGCATTCACTACTTCATATGAAAATCTGTAGGATTCCAGACAATTCCATGTGTCTTTTCTGCTGCAATGTGAAATTTCTGGTAAACTAAAAATACTTCAGGGAGATACACCTATCTATATGCATAGATATATATAAACTTAGAAAAGAATGTGATCGTTTCTAAAGCAACAGTTAAGTGTTTACAAAAACACAGAGAGGACAAGGATTGCCTCTTGTCTCTGAGAAAGAAATAGTGTACATTGGCCAATACTGGCTCTGGTATTGCATATTATATGGAGCAGAAGCTATAAACTCCCTAAATTTATTTCTTTTTCTTCTATTTATGTCTGGAATATTCCATACAAAAGACCTATATGGAGAATAAAATAAAATTTAAACAATTTTTTTTTAAAAAAAGAAAAATATATGTAAAGAATATAAAGATTTCACTGCAATGTAAGCTCAGTACGGTCTCATTTTACAGCAAATTTTTCTTCTTGGGAGTACACATTTTGTTGTGTTACTGTGTAAATCCTCAAATATAATAACATCTTTTACTAATTCTGCACTGGGTTTTAACTTTCACGAGTCCTGAATGTTTTAAAGCTTAATAATGTACGATTAATATTGAACAAAGTTGGATTCCTTCACTGATGTCTTTATGAGGGTTGCAAAAAACCCACTACTCACTGCCCTGAACTCCACCTTTCAGGGCTTCACCACCCATTTCCATCCCCTTGCACTCATTGTTTAGATACAAGTAGAAAC
This sequence comes from Apaloderma vittatum, assembly GCF_000703405.1. Taxonomy (NCBI): domain Eukaryota; kingdom Metazoa; phylum Chordata; class Aves; order Trogoniformes; family Trogonidae; genus Apaloderma; species Apaloderma vittatum. The sequence continues at coordinate 76,546 of NW_009734410.1, read as the reverse complement.
ATCAACAATTCCCGTGCTGATCACAGACAGGGTAGCGATGACCTCACTTCGTACTTCAGTGAAACTTGTTCAGTAATTGTTGTTGACTTACACCTTCTCTTTTGTTCTGGTTTGTTTTTTAATCCAGAAATCTGCAAAACCTCTTCAAGACTCACGATAAAATGTCCCAAATTCTAAAACCTCTCAAAATGAAAACACTCCTATTCATTTCTGAAGATGAGCATAAAATGAAGGCAAGGTGAATCACACCCAATCATCATCGCCGACAAAGCCCTAGACAGCCGTGGATGAGATGACCATCTCTACCTGAGGCGTTTCCTCAAGAACTATCTCATCATTTTGTCCCCCAGCACACAGCTAGGTTAAGTTGTGACAAAAGGACATTTGCTTGTCTGTAAAGACAAATTGCTAATGAGTGATCCAAATGCAAAAGAACAAAGCGCACTACACAAAGTACGTGTATTAAAATGGTTGAGTTTGACGATCGGAAAGATCTTTTCCAAATTAAACAATTCTATGATTCTATATAAAAGGTTGTAAGCATGATTCCAGCATCTTCATTTCCGCTGAGGATCAACAATAATAACTTTCTGTATTCCTGTGGCCTCATTCACTCAGCCAAACATGTAGCTAAAATAAGGAGATTCAAACTAAAAAGCACCTTTTTTTCCACTTTAGATCAGAGGTAACGTATTGCTTTTAATGTGCTCTTTTGAATAGTGAGAAAGAGAATTCCACTGTATGACAAAAAATATTTTTTCCCTCATTCTGCTTTCCATCTCTGCTTTATTTTACACAGGAATCTTTTCTCTTTACAATTCAGTGCAACATGTGTAAACATGGATTATACCACATCAGAAACCAAGTTAGCTATCTCAAGAGAATTTGTATCTCTGCTGTGTGTAAGTAAGCAGATTAATTCCTAGATCAGGCATTACCTAATGCATTTTCAATTCAATTTCTTATTTTCTTTCTGCACACAAGATCAGGGAAGTGGGATTATTTTATTAATTTAACTAATATTTTGCATGTTTTCCCTGTTATCTTTCTTTCCTCCAAAAATTTTTCTTAGCTACTAGTGAGCCACTTAGTACAAGCAAGGATGTGTAAAGACAAGAGACCTAAGCCCTCAACACTTTGCAGAGAAATAAATGGCATGGGGAGTGACAAACTTTTCCTCCCACTACACCACCTGGAATAAAGAATTCTCACATATTTCAAACCCTGATCTACAGCAGCACATCCTGCCTGGGGTAAACTGAGTTACTGTGTGAAGTTTAGGAGAAGATTATTTATTCATTAACTTTTATGCTGCGTTTACAGAAAATCTCAGAAGTAGTGCATGAGCCAGTTTGGTTTTATTACAGCAGTGCCTGCTAGCACCGTTTAAAGTAAGGGTCTGTCAACATATCACAAAAGCATGCGATTTACTGTATAAGATCAGTCCACCAGCCCACCGAGCCTCCTAGCTTGCCTCTGGTAGAACCCAAGTCTGATGCTTAAGCAGAAGATGGCACAGTAAACCCTTAATACACCTGACTTACTGTGTGTAACCTTAACTCTGGGCAGGGGCAGAGGCAAAAATCCCTTCTTGCACCTTAGCTTTAGGCACCTAATGTCCAAAGACATGAACGGATGATGTTCCTCTAACTAGCGAAGGAACAGATAGTGATCAATGTATACACAGATCCTTTTCAAGTCAGCCCTACGACAAGCCTCAGCAATGGGTGTACTACTGTGAACAGGGAAACTAATCACATATTTCTATTTTACACAAAATTACCATCCTATCTTTTTCTTTGCTTAAAATCAGCTCCAAAGGCTACTTCCAGACAGTGTACTCTGATTTACCAGTAGGGGGTGGAGCTTGAACTTAAGGAAGGGCAGAAGGAAGTGTCTCGAATGCCAGTAAGAAAATGGACAGAGAAATTTGAGAACAGAGAAGAAAACACAGCTAGAAGAGAAGAGTGGACAAGGAGAGACTGGATAGGTGAGGAGAAGAGCTAAAAGGTAAGCACCAGAAATAAAAATAAGAGATTAATATCAGGAGATGTGGGAAGGAAAACGGAAGAGTTAAGGGCATCCATGCAGGTGAAAATGAAACTGCATGAAGGGAACATTTGGGGTGTGAACAGAGTAGCAAATGGGAGGCAACCAAAGCCACCAACAGAACCTTACTTTTTCCACAATGCTCCAGAGTCTTTCCTGTTTAAGACCCTCAAATCCCCATTATCAAGTGATCTCACAGAAATATTTAGAAGTTTAGAATACCAACAAGATGTCAAGTATGAGTGTCTCCATGAATATCTCCAACAGCAAAAACCAACACTACTAAATAACCGGCTCAACATGCCAGTGATTTGGCCTGAGCTAAGGATAGCAAGGGCATTTATACCTCTTGAACTACACGTTATTGTTGATAGCTCTCCTACATAATAGTCTCCTTCACTTAAACCATAGAACTCATCTTCGTCATCACCTGCACAAATGCAGTTATAGTCTATAGTGCATGCCATGACATGCAAGGTGATCCAGTATGTAGCCTCAAATTCCTCCAACACAAAAACACAGACTCCAAACCAACCAAATAACCAAAAAAGAACCCATGGATTTTTTTTCTAAAATGTATATTTTTTTTTTCCCCAGACATTTGTGAAATTAGTTATTTTAGTTGTCAGCCCTTTCAGAGAATGATGTTCATATCTAAAGTTAAAATTAATACAAATGACTGAAGAGGCGCAGCCTCATTACAAAGGATTTATACACAAACCCTCTTATCAATACCAACCTCCTAGTTCTTAGACTCCTAAAGACAGAAATATGGAGCTACAAATAACATTCATTTCCAAATTACTATGCCAACCAGCCTTTTTATTATAGACCGTATTTGCATTTGACTGACTGGCCTATTGGAAACATAGTGCTGCTAGATCATCATCAAACATTTTCTCTTTTTCAAAGACATAATCCAGACTATGCACACCAGCCTGCTATCAATTAGTTTAATCATTTCTTTACATGATAAGGGATTTCACTTTTTGCAAATCTAGATTTTTGTTGAATACTTTTATGTTCCAATTTTAACCCATCAGTTACGAAATGATGGGAATTTGTTGCAGAGCAGTTGTTTAGTGGACTTCTGTAGGAGTCTACTCCCTTTCGTCTGTTATTTATAGGTAGCACATTTGAGAATGAGTTCAAAGGAGCACTGTTTTGTATTTGCATTTTCAGCACAGTCAGTATCTGCATGTAATATTCAGAAAAAGTTTCGCCTTCTTTTCTGTCATGAATTGTCTGTGAACAGACGGATTCCTACATGCCTACTTTTTATTCACCATTTTGATGAACAGCTTATAACAATTAGTTCAGCTCATAGGCTGCTAATGTACAATTCTTTGTGTGTATGTTCATCATTCAAGGGAATGATCCTGTAACACAGGCATTTGCTTACCCTGCAGGAAACCTGAGGCGTCCAGAGTGCTCTCAAGAAGGTTCGTTAATCTCTTTGTACCTTGATTTCCCATTTTAAAAAGCGTGACCAAATTAAATTCTTCTACTGTCCTTTGTCTGTAAATTCTTTCAGAAGGGGATTTCCTATTTTGCCATCTTGATTCAGACATTATGACGACAACAGCATGTTATCTGTTTTGTTAATATTTAATAGGTTGGTCTAGATACCATAAACTTTTGGGAGCAGAAAACCCACGTCAAAAAAAATGAAGTTAAATCAAATAAACTGCAAGAATTCAAATAAATCATCACAAACACTATTCTGCATTATTTATACAGGTCTAATTGTCTTTAATCTTTTCTTATGGCTTCTCAATCTAATTGTTTTATAGTTAGGTTTAAAGTGAAGCTCTGACTGCACTGGCACACAATTTTAACAAGTCTTAAACGTGCTCTGTGTGGCCAATGCTGGGCACTTATGAATGGAGTAAGTGGAATAGTTTGTTATTGTAAAGCTGAATTTGTGGCTCTTCATCATTCTTTATTTAGAGAAGGAGGGAAAAAAAGCACCTTAGATCTCCAGACATATCCAACTGTCTTAATGACATTCTTGTTTTATAAATATCTGGATCTAAGACAGCAAACTGTAGTGCTATGTTTTGTGTTGTGTCTAAAATTAGACTCTTCATGGTTTCAGAATAGAAAAGAAAAAGCCACTTCTCTGCATTTGGGATTCTACATTTAGCACGCTGTGGCCAAAAGTGATACAAAGACTTCTGAACTATAAGAGATCAAGTGAAAATTGTTGATATTCCATGAATTTTAAACTATTTTTCAGAATTAATACAACAGAGAAAGAAATAATGAGGAGAAAAGGAGTTCTTCCAAAAGTCAATACTTTAAAGAAATCAATGTTTAAATATTAAAGCTTACAAATTTTACCCATACATTGCTTTTCAGTCACATTCATGACAAATTGTGCCACTAATCTAGTGAAGGTCATGTTGTGGAAATGTGTATGTGGGAAAAAAACAACCTTTGTAAAGAAATATTGTATTGAAGTATCAGAACACTCAAGAAATACTTTTTGGATGCACGTAGATTAAAATGGAGCTAGGGAAAAGAGAAAAATCTGACTTTAAAAATTCTGTCTTGCATTGTGACTTAGATATCTAAAATCTTGACATACTACATACTTCATTCTAAGATAAATTCTTGCCATTTTTTTCAGGGATGATTTAGAAATGGCTCTGCTCCTCCCTCTATTTCTTACAACTAAAATAAAAAGTAAAATGAAATCTACATCTTCATTATTCATACTGTACCCAAAATTACACATTGTGCAGTGAAAACATGAAAATGCCTCATTTTTTAATGAGCAAGATACTGCTCAAATATTTTTATGCATGTTATAGAGGAAGAATTTAATCTATATAAATCCACCTTGATGAGTTTTTTATTTTATTTCAAATCACAGTGCTTTCATGTATGATATTAAAGGAGCAAGCAATGGCATTTAATTGAACCAAAAGGCAATACAATGATAGTGAATTCAGTAATGCTTTTACTGGTAACACTGGCGCAACGATTTATTCATTTGTCATTCCACTTACTTTTGTGTTTGAACAAACATAAATTACAGTTCCACCTCTTCATAACTACCAGTTGGCACATATGTGATGCCAGTAATGACATACACATGCACAATTAGAAGACCTCATGACGGTATATATGTTTTACCCTGAATCAGAAACTTTCTGACTTTGTCTATTGAAAACTATCGCTCCTGTCATATACACATTCATCTATTTCAGAAAACAGAGTCATAAATTTAGTGACTGGTGTGTCAAGTGTGAGGAACTGTAATCAAGCTGAGAACTGCAAAAGAAATCCAAGTGAAAGCACAAGAAGTCAGAGGTCAAGATCAGACACACTCAGTGACGAGCAGCATTACTGAAACGGAAACGAGTGGTAATCACAGCCCGGGTCTTAGCACATTACTAATAGCAGCAGTTCACCTAAATAACGAGCTGGACATTCAAAGAGAATCCACTCCATTAAAAAAAGCCAGAAATCTCCAAATTTATTTGTATTCTACATTGGAATGACTTAACAGATCTGTTAATATGTCGCTTGGAGTGGTTCTCTCTAGAGTAGTTTAGTTGTCGTGGCACTTGCCTTGCACTGGAAGCTATGTGTAACACCATCTGATGCCAACTTCAGGCACAGGACTAGCATCACTCACATTTTGCAGTCCAGTGATCAAAACAACAACTACACACTTTTTATCTTTAATTTATTCTGTTGGATTTTTTTATTTATGAGAGAATAAAAATTAATGTTCTTGAGGAGTAAGGGGCACTGCAGCTCTCACACATCCCATGTAGTACACTCAGGGCTTTGCTTTGGTTTCTTTGACCGAATCCTAAAAAGTCTTGCAACAAGAGTAACCATGTTTTTCAGCAGAAGAGCATTATGGTGCTTTGTGTTTTCTGACTGTTCATCTCCACCAGTAACTGTAAACTGCTGGCACTGGTGCCAAGTTTGGTACAGAGATTTATGTTGGCAGCACATGAGCTTCTGAGCTTTTTAAAATAAATTTGGCCCAGGCACTAAAAGGGTTCATCATCAGTGATCTACACTACATCCTTCTTTATCAGTAAATGAGTTTCAAAATTCCCATCTAACTAAATGCCCCAAATTTATTTGTATTTTCTTCCACTAGATAAATGAATATAGGGAGAATGCTCTGAAATCATTTGCAAACTTGCCGCATTTTTCATTCACTATCTCTAAAAAACTCATCTCTGCTGCTTTAGTGTGATGTAACTATTGTTTATTATACTAATCTTAATTATCTCCATTTTAGCCTTTGCCTCCCATGCTTGCTTCTTGCCATTGTATTCATGTCTGCTCTGAAACCAGGACCTGAGCTAGCTGAGGCCAGCAGCTGTCTTTTTAATATCAGGTTCAGACAGTCTAGCACAAAGGAGCACTAGTTCCCGACTAGAACCTCAACATGCTGCAGCACTACAGATGTTAAGTCTCATAATAATGATTGTATCTTCCTTACACGGTGATTATTAGCAAGGCTGCACAGCTTTCAAAGAGCCCTTGTTTCTACTTTTCACCAGCAGCTGAAGCACAGAACACATTTCCATTACAAGATGAAGCTGTACAATCTCATCCAACAAATGATCTCACTCTGACCCTCACAGTAACTTTGCTATTAAGCAAAAACAGGCACATTTTCAAATATTGATTCCAACTAATGTCTGATCCTAACAGGCATGATCTTATCGGGGGCCCACTATAATAGAAGGAGTGTCAGAGTTAAACAGAATAGGTTTAGATAAGATCACAATCTTCCTCACCATGATGTGATGCTATCACTGAGTGAGTATAGTATTTGAAGCAATTATCATTAATAGATATTGGCAACAGGAAGAGTGGTCACTGCTAAGATCTAAACAAATTTCTGCATGATAAAATAAAACAAGTTTTATCTGGATGCTGGATAAGGATATGTGATGTGCCCTAAGAGACTCTGCTGCCTTTATTTTTTTTCTTTGAAATGATGGATATTCAATTAAGAGAGAAATATGGAGTAGCAACATTGCTACTTCAGTTTGTTCTATACCTTCTGTTTTGTGCCAAACTGCCACTTTAGCCTTCCTGCTGTTTTCCTGGTGTCTGTCTTGACCAGACATCCCACACCATGTTGGGTGGATAGACCTTGATCCCAGGGTTTGCCTGAAGAGCCGGTGGCCACAGCCGATTTCACAGTGCCCTTCCGTGTCAGCAGAGGATGGACTAGCAGGGGGCTGTCTGAGATAAGGTGTGGGAAGAAAAGGATCATCTTCCTAGACTTCAAGCCCTACAGCTCTTGTCCTGTTTGAATTATTCTTTGCAGGAATATGGGGCATAGGCTAGTCCAGAGGACTGGTCTCTAAGATAAGTGTGGGCTGTGGCAAAAGCCACAAGGGACGTACAAGGCTGACAGACATTTGGCTTAGTTGGATTTTTGCCTCACTGTTTATTCTGTTAGTAGACTTTCTGCATTTTCAGAATGAAGAAGGTACTGTAAAAGGGAACACCTGCTTTGATGTGGCAAAATCTCTGTGAAACTCTTACGTCTTTCTGCCCTGAAGCTGTTAGCATGTAAGTCCAAAACAGCACAGAATGAAAATAATAATTTATAGCCCTGGAAAAAATGTTATCAACCTAGGAAAACTGAAAACACAGGTATAAAAAAAAAGAAAAAGAAAAAAAGACTCAGTTGATAGTTATGTGTGTGCTTTTTGAAATGAAATAGCACAAGCGTAGCTAAACTTTCATATATCAAAGCCATACAAAAATAATGCATGTAAAAAGGGTGCAAATCTAAAACCCCTTTAAATATTCATCATTAGTAGAAGTAAGCAAGTGTGTAACACAGAATTAAAAGGGCACTATTAGATGTGCAAGGAACAATGTTGTCTAAATCTATTGTGATAACAATATCAAATTTTAATATGCCACTTTTCATGCTTACAGCACTTTCAGACATTAGCTAATTAAGTAAATTTAAAAAATATTTCTAAATTAATAGGGTACTTGCCAAGATTACCCAAATATTGGTCTTACACACAAAAAACCCACATGCAGCTTTTCTACTTATCTTCATGTATTTGTCTTCTCAAATGTGTGATTAACTCCAGAGCACTGAAATCTTTTTGATAATCGCTGAAGATTAATGTATCAGGACAATCAGCACCATATGGAACACAGAATGCTGCCAGATGTTAACACACTAAAATAAAACAGAACCATCCATGTACTCCATATCTTGTCTAAAAATAATATACTCATTGACCTTAACCCTATCAAACCAGTCCCATCTTCAAGGTCAAATAAAATAACAAATATTTATCTTCTATGAAGAGGTTTATAGGCTGTATTTTCAGTGCTCAGTGTCATGAAATGCTAAGCATATCTCAGCCCTGCTGCTCTGAATGAAAGCTTGGGGAGCTCAGCATCTCCCACTGGTGCTCAGTGCTAGGCAAAATCAAATCCCAAGTGCATCATCAATCATCATTTAAAATTTGCAATCATCATGCATTCCTTTTCACTCTTTTAAATTTTTCCAAAGTCTATGCATGCAAACAGAAAAACACCTAGTCATATCAAAAAGTATAGGCATATAAACTGTGACCTCTAACATATTCTTAATTTGGAAGAGATTTGTGTATGTTATATGTTGTCTTGAAAAAATAACTTGAAAAAACTTTATCTGTTATCTCATTAAGTTTCTGAAGTGATTATATCAACACAGCATACTGATGTAGCTCTTGGGAGGTTGAATATCATGCTGACGTGGCCCATGGCAGTGAATGTCACCCCCTGAACCTCTTTTCTTCCCAATGCCCTGAAACTATCCCAAGGCCAACTTTGCAGATGCTCCTGTCCAACACAACAGCCAGAGAAATGCAGAAAAAAAATGAGAACATCATGATCGTATTTCTGAAGAGTTCAAGAGACCTCACAGTTATAGTAGTTATAGTGAACAAGGAATTACTTGGTCAAGTATCTGTGACACGACTGACAATGCTTATTAAAGGTCAGAAAGGCCATTTAGCCTCATGTACGTCACTAGCCAGAGCAGGCGTAGTAGGTGCTACTACAAAGCCACTTAAACCCTGCAACAAGTACTAACAATTGGCCTGGAAGAGGGAATGCAAGGAATGTTAAGGAGGCACAATCGCACCAAGTGGTCTCGCATTTGTGAGAGGTCGAGTTTTACAACACGGATATTCTCATTTTCCGCTGCTGAATGTGGTGGCCGAGGGAGAAGCATTTTCGAAAGTCATCAGTGCATGCACAGTCTGGTACCTGTTACTGTTTCTGTATGCATTAAAGAGATTTACTAGCAGAGGAAGAGTACCACAAAATGAGCTCCGAGGATGCTGGTGATGCCAAAAAGCCCTCTCGCAAATGTTTTCACATCCAACTCATGGTGTGCTCTCTGTTTTTCAGCCTGCCTAATTGGGGCTCTGGTACCTGATAGAGAATGACTGACTATAGAAATCAAGATTCAGCTTACTCCCTGAGGCATGTTGTACCACCAGATCAAAGTGCACGCATTTGGCATCCTGAAAATGCAATACCCTTGCTCTCACTTCTCAAATCTACAGTAACCTGGGACAATGATCCTTAAAATCAGATGGCATTTCTTAAAAAAAAAAAAAGTACAGAATACTTAGAAACAAAGTCCAAAGCAAAGCTGCAAATAACTCATTGAAAAAGCTACACTGCTTTTTATTTGGTTACACACACAGAGTGATAATTCTAACTTCAGTTAGCAAGAAACTGGAGTGGGAAAGGAGAATATTCAGAAGGAAAACCCCACAGGCAATTGGGAAAGAATATGCCAAGGAAATATAGCAGCTTACTTCCTCATCTCCCAGCAAGCCCTTGTTATATTTCAATTAGATTTTGAAAATAGTATCCTATACTGTTGTGACCAACCGTCCAGCTTCCTGTAATGTCCCATCTGCCATTTTCTACAAAAAAAGAGTGTCTCATTCTTGCTTTTTAAAGCCAATCTCAAAAGATTTTAGCTACTTGCAGGCATCTCTGGGCAGCCTAACAAGTGGCCTTGGCTGCAGACATTTCTCAGCGTCAGGGTGCCAAAAGCCACAGGGTCACCTGCTCCGTTTTCTCCCCCCACACCACTCCTGTCACCCTGGTCCAGCCTGTTCTTAAACACATCAGCCACAGATTTACTACATCCTCCTGAATTTACTCCTGCCTTTCACTCTAATTACCACTAGGAAGCTCTTTCTCATATCTAACCTAAATCTCCTCTTATGATACCAGCACATAAGACCCTGGTAGATTCACCTAACGCAACTCACCACATTTTTTCACAGACCATGATCCAGGTGCACCCAAGAAGCGAGGGGCACTTTCCATCATTAAAATATACAGGATTAAGATGATATTTTGGCTCAGGGGAGGGGAGGTGGATTGACCAGAGTCAGAAAAGAAGTAGGAGTAAGGTAAAACAAACGAATCCCAAAAGAGAAGAACACAATCTGGAATTTAACCAATACAAATAGCAAGATCCACTATTTAATATAGTAAATGCAACTGCATCCAAGAGGAAGAAACACCATAAAAGCAGAGAGATAAATACTAAAAGACACTTTGAGGTCCACAGCAGAATTAAAAGTTAGCAATAGCAGAACCAGGCCTGCTTTAATACAAGCAGAAAACAAGAAAACAAGATATTTTGGACTTACTATTGTTTTCTGATTTATTGCTCTCTTCCTTTTATGCTAATTTGTCCCAGTTTTCTTCCAAAAGCGAGGACAACAGCTTGCAGCAGGGGGAGAGAGGGAAGAATCCTTCCTCACCTCCCCAGCGCCAAGGCACACCTCCCTCAGCTCCCCCTAAACTTGTCTCTAATGTCCTCACACATGGCAGGAGTCCTAGTTTCATCTTTTAAAAAAAGTGGTCACTCATCCCACAGATCAGAGACTGTCATGTGGAAAAGAAAGCTTCAAAGAAAAAAAAAGTATTTGGGGAAATGTGAGATGTTTATAAATAAATATGTAAATAATAATAATGATTACTAACTTATATGAAGCTTTTCTAAAAAAAAAAAAGCCTTCTGTGCCTTTCAGATATCAAATCAAATGCCAAAACCAAGATATAAAACACTAATCTGTGACAGGAAGAATTTTAAATTATAAGACATTTTCTCTGAGTGAGAATAATCTACATAAACTATGATGATGTCTTAAATGCTATGTAGTTTATTCTAAGTGCATCAGTAGCATCCAGACTGCTATCCTTTCCTTACAGCACAAAAAGACAGCATTTTGTGTATATAAAATTCAATTATTCCCTAAATATGAGCTCAAGCAATGAAAAAAATATTATTATAGCTGTATTTAAGATTGTGAAACATTTTGTAAATATATTGAATAATTTTCCCCCCCTCTCTAGTCTGTGGAATGCACGATAACATGCATTAGCGAAAAGAAAGGGGGCAAGAATTTATTCATTAATACTAAATTATTTAAGATGGGACACAATTATGAAACTGTATCAAATCCGATGAGGCTATGCATATAATTTATCATATATGGACTATCAGACATGCGTAAGACATCTCATCAGGAAGAGCATTTGATTCCCGTTCGGTCCCCATGTGTTGCCTGATCTAGTTGAGAGGTGTCCCTGCCCATGACAGGGAGGTTGGATTAAATGATCTCTAAGGTCCCTTCCAATCTAGGCCACTCTATGATTCTATGATATAGTATCTTGGTCTGCACAAACAAATTTTGACATCACCAAAATGTGAATTTTCTTTTTCATACTAGAATTTCCTCTACAGCACACTTTATTCCAAACAATTGCTTACTATTGCCTCCCCAAGTCTTATGGAAAGTATCCATTGACGTTTTCATAATCATACATCATTTATATGTCCAGACAGTACACCTGGACAACACACTGAATGTAACACAACTGCTACCACAGTTCCACAGGCAACAGCATTATGGTGCTTTTCTCCATTACCAACATACACTAAATCTAACTACTCTTGGGCAGGCATAGATTTAGGTGTCATTGTCCCCCAAAAAACTCAGGAGCATCCAGGACATTTTATTTTCTAGTGCCCAAACACAGAACACAAGCCTCCAGGGTTTTCAGTTCAGTACTCATTTTAACTACCAGATTCTTGTCTTAACAATGCAAATGTCTTCACAGACACAAGCACCTTCAAAGCTTTCTGTACCACTAAAATGACAGAGGTAGAATTTCCTATGCTTATACTACGGATGTGAAACTACTGAAAAAAAAGGTGTCAAAATTTTAGAAACTGAATTTTATTTCTGAGTAAAAAAAAGTCGTGTTCTTTTACATTTAGTGAGAAGAAAGTTATTTCAAAAACTGCTGAATATTTAAATCTGACATTTTATATGTGTTTAGTCTATAATAATACATATGTTTCATAAATAAGAAGAAATATCATTATAAAAGGCATTAATTTAAAAAATTTCCTCAAAAGAAAAAATGAATGTGAAACTCTTCATCTGAAATACAGGTATTGAGCTTGTGCTTGTTATGCATTACACTGTGCTGAGCTACATGAGAGACCCAAAAGGCAGCTAAATCAAATATTTCTCTCACCTGAACTTTTTAAATAACACTGCATCCCAGTCTAAAATTTGTGTTATAAATTTAGCAAAATCTACAATATCAAAATAAGCATCTGAGTCTAAAATCCTATGATACAAAGAAGATTAGATGAGACGACCATAGCCTACCAGCACAAGAATAAGTTGCTGCTGCACAGTTTATTGCAGCTCACTAACAGTGTCATAGGTGCTCCAGTACACACTGTCTTTCCCTGCTTTTCCCCACACTCTAAAATGGAAGAGCCCAGCACTTTCAGATGGTGTTTCCCTCTCTTCTGCTGCCTGGGAGGCTCTGAACCAAATTTTCTTGCCCTTTTCCTGTCCTGGGCTCCTAACCTTGCCTCATCTCTTTGCTGGACCATCTCCTCGCTCCGGTCTCAGCAGCTGCCTGGCAATGTGCCCCAGGGCACATTCCCACTTTGAGAAGGACATTTCTACTGAAACAAAGCTTGCTGAAACAGGACAGATAGTTAATTTTCCCCCACAGAACTCAGTTACTTGAATGAAAATGTTTGATAATGTCCGCTACTTAATTACAGTAGTATTATAATACAGCCTGCTCAATGGGGATGCTTATAGCAAGCACAAAATAACTGAATTATTTTAGTAAAAGGCCAGTGATAGTTTAAAAAGATGGCCAGTGATAGTTTTTAAAAAACATTAAAGTTTGGATGTTTTTATAAACAGGCGTCAAAATAAACCATGAGCTGTAGCCAAGTAAAAGAGGTTAAAAAAGAAAAAGTGATTTTATGTGAAAATCCCCTTTTCGGAATAATATTACATTTTGGAAATCATAAGTTTCAGAAATAAAGAAATAAAAAGGAACAATTTCAATCCTGTCTTCCTGCAAACATTCGTGGGTGTGTTCTTTTGGGATTTTTTAAATAAAACATATTCGTATCTCCTTTAAATATTAAATATCTTAAAATTAAGGCCATGGTAATGCCATGCAGTACTAATGCCAGTTTACTAACAGCATTTAGACAGAGTTACACGATCAATGTGTTCTTTCTCTTCATGGACCATGTTGCTTCATCACCTATTCACATTCTGGAAACTACTTTGCAAGCTCGAAGAATATGCTTTTTGCTTTTTCCAAAATAGAGTGATTATTCAGATTGTTACCACATCTTTCTACCATATTACAACTCTGTTGCAAACGTAAATAAAGAAGAAATTACTAACATTATTTTGAAAGGGAAAAAGTGTCTGAACTACAGTTATGCACAAAAAAAACTTGAAAAGAAGTTCTTCCGATGTTGCATTCCTCTCCATATGTCTGTATAAATGGGAAAGCACTTAATAAAAGATGAGGCATTGTGAGGTGATGTGTTCTCAAAGACCACTGTGGATGGCCGTGTGGATATCCACGTCATCTCAGCATATCTCCATTTTCTTTCATGCTTAAACTTGTGTGAAGTGGCCAACGCTGACTTGTGCAGCGCATCAGTACGTCGTGGGAAGCGTGACTCAACGCGCCGTCCAGAAGCGCTGTTATATTAATGTCTGCTTGTGTTTGGGACAGAAGGAAGTATTTTTAATCTAGCTTTAACCACGAAGAGCCTGATAGTAACAGGAGTAAAAATGAAAAAGAAATTCTTTGAAGTCAGTCACCTGAGGTACTTAAAGGTCTAAACCCAGTACAACAAAAACTAGAATCAAGGATTGCTACTCCACACAGTACTTTTGGTAATTAAACACAAAAATGGCTTTGTGCTAGTAAGAACCAAAATTGCCAATTGCAGGCAAATACTCAAAGATAAAAAATGCCTTATCCCTTCCATGTTTGAACAAAAGAACCAGTGACTGCAGCCTGACTGCAGACTGTCTCGGTGGCCATACAGCACCTTCAACCCAGGTGTCTCCAAAACCTTCACACTACAAATCTGAAGATTAAAAATCTGCTGGCCACTACAGACACAAGGTTTTTGACGCAAAGTGACCAGTCACATATCAGTGAGTAACTCAAACGCATTTTGAACCCTGCCTCCTCAGCCCCTCACACTCTACCCAGTCAAACGCTTTTGGGAGGATTTCTTCCAGAAGTGTTGCTCTGGCGCTGAACCTCCCAGATCCCATTAAAGGGCCCCAGCTCTATCCCACTGCTCGCCTCACCCAACCCCGCGCACTCTCCTCCCGCACATTTCCTTCATGGCTGCGCTGAATCCTCTTTTCCTTATCAGGCTGATACAGGCCTGCCCCACACGCTCCTCCCCGCGAAAGACAACAAGAACAGGGGGGCAGGATCCAGCTTCTCATTGTTTTCCTTCACAAAACCTTGCCACGGGCACTGATTAACACCAAAAACGAGGTGGCAGCAGCCAAGGGAAAAGGCCTTTCGGAATGCCTCCACACGACTACTGGCATGATGGCACAAGCAGCCGCTCCACGTCCGTCATGGGCTACGTGCTTCTGTGCCGCTTTCGTTTCCAAGAGCCTCATTCCCAGCAAGCTGCCCCCTCAAACAGGGAAAATACAGCTGAGAAAAGAGCAAGTAAATAGCTTTTTCTTAGAACAGTCTGCTAGTGCCTTGAGTCTAGAGCTGATTCTGCGTAGCATCTACTCATTCAGTGGTTTGTATGACCAGCCTAGAGGGGTCTTCTGCTCTTCTCATGTGCTCATCCACATTAGACTTGAAATTTGTGCAAATCCACTTACCTACTAAAAGACAGGAATCACAAGCCAGGAGTTCCACGCATAGAAATATATTCCTAACTACTTCTGGGTACCCATGAACTACTGAATTTTCTGTGACGCAGCAAGACACAAAGTTGAAGCCTTCCTGGTAAATGTAGTGATTAAATTATGTCACCTTCCTTGCAGAGCTGAGTTCTCACCAACTGTAGATAGAAAGCAGTATTGTACAAAACTCTTCATGAGTCCGTTTGTCAAAACAGCAAGATTATATTCAAAGAGATTATATCTCAAACAGATTCTGGAAACATGTAGGTGATTTCTTTTTTTTTCTGTAGAGGTGATCTATGTTTACTGTAAAACAAGAGAACAGGCTCTTGTTTTAGAAGTGCACAGTCTAGGCTTGAAAAGATGCTCTCGTGCATTTCATTTTCTTGGGACTTTCGACTATTATGGAACAGTCGATGGAAAGTGGAAGAAGTGGGAGAAAATGGAAAGCAATGATCTCTACCACCAACTGTGCAGATGAATACAAACTATGCATACAGCTGACAGCAGGAGAGTTTTGCCAGTTTGGCAAAATTACAGAAGTAGATCATGAAAAGGATCTAAATAGGAGATCTACCACTCTAAATATATTAGAGTTATCTAAATAGATATCTATAAATATTTAATAATGATACAAGTCTGAGACCGAAATGGGAACTAAATGCCTAGACAAGTTTTAAGATCCGAGTCTCACTCTTTGTGGTTAAAAGTAACATTCTTAAGATTTCTGATGGCTGCATGCAGATTGTTTCATCAACAGTAACAGTTATGCAATGGAGTACATTATTTCATAAGGGGTTTTGATTACTCTGTAATTCACGAGTATTTGCTAACTCTTAAATGAGAAAAAATTAGACCTTTTTAGTCATTGAGCTATTTTAAGTCTAATAGAATTTTGAGTATTCTGCAGTCCTGATATAGTCCTTGCTCTACCCTGTCTTCCGACAGTGTTGCGACACTGCTGATGAAGTCAACAGCTGCTATTCCTATTGCAACTGCGAACAGCACTCAAATCTTTTCTGTTCAAGATACCCAACCTTCCACTACCCTGAGATATTGTTAGCACACTTCAAGACAGAAACTTGAAAGATCTAAAAAGTATTTGACATCTGGCATGGTGACTCAATTAATTATCGTGCTGAATTAATTAGCTTGCTCCATCTCCTGAGCCAATAGCTGTGAGACTGTATTCAGCGACAGAACGCTGCTTGAAACAAGAAGTACTTCAACGGATATTACATGGACAGGCTGCATGCAGTGCAGAGTAATAAGAGAGCTGTAACTGTTGCAGCTTGGTCGTGAATCCTGTGAGGCAGTGTCACACTGCTAACACTAAGCAGTAAAGTCAGGTAAAATACTTGTAGTCAGCCAAAAACATATCTTCCAATAAAAAGACCAGCTGCAAAAATTGTCATATTTATTCACCTGAGGTTCCTTGAATTTTTCTTTCCTTTCTGTACCAAAAACTCACATTAAAGCT
>NW_009734410.1:47727-59712 GCF_000703405.1 Apaloderma vittatum | reverse complement strand
CTTTCCCTAAAATTATTTTACATTTATAACAGTCCAATGTTTGAAGTTCTCATTCAGAAATTAACTAAACCTGCTGTCAGCTGCTGATCTGAAAGTTTCATTGAATTCTACTGAGGTGAGGCATCACCCAAATGAGTTTCACAAAACAGATATAAATAACTTCATTGAACAAATGCAACTCCCTTTATGAACAACAGAGAGCATATACACTAGTGAGAAAAGTAAGCAAATGTGTCAAGCAAATAGAAAATTCATAAATAAAACAGAAAAATTCCAAGGGAAAAAAAAAAAGATAAAAGTAAAGTATGTAGAAGCTGGCACTGGATTTGTGTTGCATAAACAGTAAATTAAAGTTCTATCAAAGGATCTACCTTTCCTCACACTGCATTTTAAAGTAACAAATGTAGGATTACAGGAAACATCTGATATTCGAGAAAAAGAACAATACTTAAAATCACAGAAAAATTCAGGTTGGAAGGGAACTCTGGAGGTCATCCAGTCCGAACTCCTGCTCAAAGCAGGACATACTTCAAAGTCAGATCCAACTCCAAAGTTAACTCAAATTGCTCAGGATCATATCCAGTTCAGTTCTGACTATCTCAAAGAGTGGAGTTGCTCAGGGGAAAAAAATTATTGCTGAGGACTACAAGTCTGTTTACCCAAACTTCTTCAGATTTCCAAATAAAGGAAAATCAGGCAAAACAAAAGTAAAATCTTTCAAGTATTAGCAAAAATAGACTTTATGGGTTTTAATTTGACAAGAAGTTATTATCTTTCCAGTTTAGTGATAAAAAACCATCCTGAAGATTTTCACCTGAGCTAGGTTGAGGAAGTTGCTGCATCCCATTATAATCAGTGAACTAAAAATATAGCTCTTCTCACTGCTTAATTCCAAGTTTGTTAAAACTAAAATGTCTTAGCTAAACGTGGTATTTGCCCAAATCTACAACGTAATAACAAACCTTAATATACACCTATGCTAAGCAAGCTCCTCCTAGAAGGGCTGTGATTGTTCTAAGTCTCCTTCAAAATAATAATACTAAATAATGTGATCAACCTCTGTCATGTTGGAAATTCATCATAAGAATATCTCATAATGATAACTTCTGTACTGAATGGTCAATCAACAGTGTCTCCCATACTCAAAACATTATCTTCAAATCTTATACACCTGAGGAAGTGGTACAAATGGACAGGGCAATAGGAACAACACAAAGTCAGCATTTTTCTTAAGGTATTATGTGGACTGACTTTGAGCTACACAGACACTAAGGGTTTATGTTGCATGAAAGTTGAACATTGTTTGAATTCTAGATAGTTGTTACAAATGACATTTTATGAGAAACATTTTGAGAACACTGATAGACCACAAATAAAATAGATGAAGAAATACTCAGACAAAGTTTCCAAGCCTCTTTCTGTAATATCACGATAGCATGTCTTGACTAATAAAATATGGTAAAGAGTCTACAAAACATCAGGATTTTAAATGGCCACTACGTATTCATAACAGCATAATGCTTTCACTACAATTTTAATATGCATATTTACAGAGCACAACATGCATAATATCCAGTAAGACCTCAGAAAGATAACTCCAATATATAGGCACAGGTTCTCCAAGAAGGAATTAAAGACTATCAGTTTTCCCCCTTTTCTCCCATGTCCCCATAACCCCTCTCTCACACTCTACCAGATGTCTTCAGCAACTCAGCATTCCTCACATCAGGTGCTCCTGCCAAGGGCAGGACAATAATCCCAACACTGGGAAACTCAGCTTCTCCATTTAGAGTATGGACATATCTACCCCAAATGTATGTGACATACTTCTGTGAAACGGCTCCACAGGTCTTTATGCTAAATACATTCTCCCAAAGTCTGTAACAGCAAACAGTGATCCAGCTGAAGATAATGGTTCTTCAGAAGTATCCCACAGGGCAATGCCTGTTCCAAGACTGTCTAAGCCCTTCTTCTAGAGATATTAGTTGCTTTTTTTCAATACAGGGTCACCTTTCTGGCTATTCTGTGAAAATTAATCTAAACTACACACAAATAAAATTCAAGCTCAGACTTAAAACTAATACAAACAAAAATGAAATGAAGATCTAGGAATGACATGATTTTCAGTGCAGTGGGCTTATACCAGCAGAGCATTACTTTTAAATCATGTGGTCCAGATTCTGCAATCAAAATAAAACACAAGGCTAACTGAGAATATATCATATGGCAGGTGTCTTTTGATATCTTTGAAAATAATTTTAATCTGACAGAGGATCTTGCTATGTTCAGTAACATTGAGGCAAATTAATGAATTTCAGCCTAAAATAATGTAGCTATTTATTTTCAATACCATCCATTAATATAAATTAGTTGTTCAGCAATCAATGCTATGAAAAATTCAAAAAGCCACTAAAAATCAGATACTGCTACTGAAACACAACAGCTTGGTACGGCAAACAAGGAAGTGACATTTCCCTTCTGAAAAATAACAAGTTAAATACTGTTAACCTGTGCTCCAAATAACTTTACGTGGACGGTTGCCATAGATGAACTAATGGGAAAAGAGCCAAACACCACTATCCGTGAAAGCTAACAATGCCTGTTCTCAAACGCTCCAGCTGAGTAGTAATTCAGGCTATTCCCTGAAGAACGACACACGATATAATGAAGCGAAGCGTCTAGGAGCATCTACATACCAAGGTGTTATTATTCAGATCCATCTTCCCAGTAAAAGGCCCCCATGTTGTTCCAACCGGAAGCTGCTGCCGGCTCTGAATCTTGCGCTCCCCATCTTTCTGGACCACCTCCAACTCTCCTGCAAACAAAGAAAACAAGTCGTATTGAGAGGACTTTCACTCGTGCCTTGACAACCACCACCTCCGCCTTTGTGCCGGCTTTTTAGGCGCAGTGTTCTGAGGACCCACATAATGAGAATTAATTGTGCTCCTCTGAAAAACAACTTATCTTGTCATCCTGCAGAAAGAAAAACAAACCTTTTTCCCCTTATGATTATATTCAGATTCGGTTTTAAAAGTCCCGCTCCTTTCTTGCATCTTTTCACATGTGTTAGAGGTTGACAGTATTTTTATTCAGAATAGCAGTTTCATAAAAGCTCTTAAGAAATGCTGAGGAGGGGGGAGGTGAGAGCTGAGAGAGTGCAAGAGCAGCCACACCTGGTGCATTAACCTCCTTGATGCATTTTGCTGTCACAAAACCATCTTCTGGAGCATTCAGCTCCTAAAAATTAGAGACATGCCATGTAGCAGTATAAATCCACTATTTTTGAAGAAACTACAAAAATCATTTACTGCATTTGAAAATAAAAAAGGACTTTAAATCCAGTGAAGTTTTACAGACAGTCACATTTTAGAACCAAAATAATGTTAATTGTTATCTTAAGGTTTCAACACAAAATATGTAAAAGGAACTGGGAGGCAGCAGAGTGATTTATTTTTGTGTGTGTGTACAAATTTGCTGTGTTTTTTTTTTTAAAGTAAATTCTATCTCTGAAAATAAAGACTTCAGAATCAAGACTTAAAAGTGAATGTTACTTGAACTTTTCTGGGTTTTTCCAGTGAAAAGAGAAACAATAATACAAAACTCATCATTATCATGGAAGGAAAAATAAAATTGAATTACCACCTTTGCCCCCAACATTTTTTTCACTTCTTTTCAGGATTAAAAAAAATAGTCTGGGCAACCTTTCTTAGAAAGCAGTCTCTTCAATAAGCCTATTTTTCTGTGAATAAATGTTTCAGTCAAATGTGCAGCGACAGTTACATTTATACACACGATTTTTAACATTCTTTTCTAAAACAATTAAATTCTGGTTTCAAAGGTTAAGAGGGATAAAACGGAACCAGTATGAGTGGTTGATCTGTGCTTTTCCTGTTGGGCATTTTAACTGAATTTGTACATGCCGTTACACTTCCAAGCTTAGGCCTTCCTGAAGTCAGGCAGAGAATCTGTTGTTCTCACAAGGAGCAGAGCTCGCCGAGACACTGCTGCAACTATGATTTTTCCCGACCTGTTTTCCCTGTCTGCTAAAGCCCCTTCCTCCCTTTCCATACCAACCACACACAAGAGTAATCCCTGCCTTCTGCATCAGCACGTCCCCTCTCAACAACTCTACCTCAAATCAGGACAATGCTTTTCCACAAACAGCGTAAAGCCCAACTGTGCAAGAAGTCAACTTGTCCAAGATTTAGAACTGGCAGTCGCCGTGAAATGAACCTTGGGCCGGAGGAAGTGAGTAACTCCTCCTGGCTTGCAGGCAGTCTCCACAGACTTCCCCGGACTAACCATTCCCATGGATGCCTGGATTTATGTTACAGCCACGCTGCGAAGAGTTTCCTTGTCTGCAGGGGTTAATCTCGACCGCTTCCCAAAGACAAGACTTGGCTCCGGCTTCTGCGCAGAAATCTAGATTTCACCTCTGCCTGTTGCAGATTACAAAACTACTCTACGTAAAATTGTGCATCAGATCCTTCCTGCAAACTGGAACAAATCTAGGAAATAGAGTTGTATCAGTTTACAAAAGCTTCTATGTATGTGGGTGAGTCCTCATCATGACAGTGCTATGACATTTTAAAAGGCAGTATGTAAGCAAGAAAGCTTACGGATTAATTATACCTAATTTATACGTGATATATATGCATATAAACAGAAAAAAACCCCAAACAATAAAACAACCAAACAAAAAAAAACCCCATACGCGTTTTTTTTCCTCTCAGTCACATTGTTGCAAATTGTGTTAACCTAAAAGAAAACTCTTTATATGTTAATTATGGAAGAGAGAAATCTTTCTGATATTGCAAGGTAACACGTTGATCGCTTCGGCATACTGCAGCATTTTTCTCTCTACACAGAGATGAAAACCGCAGCATCTGCTTGCTTTTACACACTAAAAACCAGCCATGTCTATGGACATGTCACATTTAACTGATACCAGAGGAATCATGAGAATCTTTGAAAACCCTTTTAAAAAATAATTCAGCCTCCCTTTCTGCCACTGACATTTTTCATTTGAAAAGGGTTCAGACACAGTCAAACAGTGACTCCTTATCTGTACCTGCGGATTTACAAGCAGTCCTGTCTTTTAATGGATTAAGAACGACAAACTTAGGGCAGATCATCCAGTGATATCCAAAAACCTACCTAAGTTTTAAGGTACACACCATTACACTTCGTATTTTTTAAAAAAATTAAAAACATGGATCCTATACCTGGTAAGTAGCTCAGGTTTGAGGCAAACATAAAAACAAGTGATTATTCTCCAAAACTGTATTTTTTTCCTCCAGTTGATAATTAAATAAGTTAACATGGATTCTTTCTCTCTTTTATTCTCTTCTGTTACAGTCCCAAGTTGTAGTCTGGGCAATGCATTTCACTAAGTTTGAATACACTGAAATGTACTGCAGATGGGGTAACGTCACACTGAATTGTACTGAAGCTGCTGTATTTTCCCCTCTGCTCAGAACACCACAACAGAGTAGCAGACAGCAGGGAGGGTTACAAAACACTCTGTTCCATAACCTTCCCATTTTCCTTGATCATGGTTCTCCAGAAAAGACACACTTCTCTCTAGCCACCATGACCAGCAGCCATTTCAATGCTATGAGTGAATGCTACAGTTGAGAAGGACAATCTGCTCGTAACGTTTTGGCAAACACAGATATTTTGGCCACATTTGTACAAGGTGCAGCACATTACAAACTAATCCTCCACAAAGATTTACTTTTTAACTGAAAATCTTTATTTGTTTAGGCGGAAAAACTGACATCAAGAGAGTTGCAAGTTAAAAATGACACTGCACATCGGGGTCTAAACGCATCTGCTAAGATTTTTATTTTTTTTCTTCATCTTTTGTAAAATCTCTGTACAGGTTCCTTTGTCTGCCCTAAGCAGGAAGGCCAGGGGCTGGTATGAGGGTTTGTAGAAGAAAGATTACAAATGTCACTATTAAATATTCTCTCCTGAATTCCCCTGACCCTGGAGTAAGGAGCCTGCAACTTTCCTGCATTCAGTTATAACGTTTTGCTTCTCTGAAATTTCCTATTTGGTGAAGGCTGCCCAAACTGCAGCAAGAGACATGCCCAGTCTCCCGTCAACAAGAACAGGTCTGTCCCCTGCCACTGCGGCTTCCAACCAGGTTGGTGGTTTAAGTGCTGCTATACCTGTGCTCCGAGCATCTTGTGACCTCAAGAGAGTTTGCTGGGAAAAAAGAGAACCTCACCCCATGACTCTAAATTAAAAGAGTCGGAAAATGTGTCAGCAAGACAAGACTTTCCCTTTCAGCCTCAGAAGAAGCTCAGATGTAAGTCAGAAGTGCTCTCTGCAGCTACCGTCCCCTGCACAACTGCTCAGCATCTTCACAGATTACATCAGGAGAAGGAAGAGGAGCAGAGATTTTATTGCCATATCAACACTTGCAATAAGAAGTGTAAAGACTCAGCTGGTACTGAATCTTCACAGCTCCCTGTCCATGGAGAAGCCAGCAAGTGGGAAGAAAACTAAAGAAAGGATGAATAACCGCTGCGGCTTCCTTTAATCGGCACTCCAGCCCACAAGAAGCAGAAAATTCTGTGCCGAACACTCTCAGGAGTTTCTAGTGATTAGTAACTGCAGCAGACCACCTCAGTATTGAACACTGAACGTAACGCTCCTTCAGGTAACAGCAAATTATAATATCCAGAATTCATACACGTCCCTGGGATTCATCATCCCTATGGTAAAGTCATAAGCAGTTTTATTTCACTGTCGTCACCCCAGACTTGTCAACCATTTGACTGAAAAGGAAGCAAGAAATTTAACAGAAGCTGCACTAAGGAATATAAATAGAGAAAAAGTGCTGCCCTGCTTTTAGTATTTCTGAGTTAGGTAAAAATATTACTTAAGATACACTCCTTTCAGTGACATTTACTTCCTTTTTCCTTGCTACAGAGCAGGTTTGGGGTTTTGGGGGGCATTTTTCCCAGCTTGTTCTTCAGGAACATACTTCTTTCCAGCTTGCTGAGTAAGTTTATACAAAATATTTGAGACACATACTATGGGCTAATCAATTTTGGTAAAAGATAATGCTGTTAGTGCTGTGGGCTGTTTCTCTTATCTTGTTGATGTAGCATACTTTTAAAGTCTGTGATTACTCAAAGACTTATGATAGCTGCACTGTAAAAGAAGCCCCAAGTCATGACTCACTAGTACAGCTACAAAACATCCCATGGCTTTTAAGATATTAGGCCACCTTGGTGGATACGAAATGAGAATGAAAGGACTCAATTTACAATTCTTCTCTTACATACACATATTGTTCCAGGGGTTCCACATAGAGCTTGCACAAAACAGATGGTAGAGAGGTCAGTTTAGCTTTGTCTTCTTTTATAGCAAAATGAGGATTACTTAAAAATTCTCTGCAAAACATGTAGTGTACACAGGAAGCCAACAACAGCTTTTTGGCCTTTAACAAGATTTGACCATAATCTGAATACCAGAAAACTTCAGCTCTACATAGTGTTTCTGAACAAAATAATACTGGCTTTCATCCAGCTACCCACATTCTGGAATAATAAACAAAGGAGTGTATATTTGAAGGTGAATGATGAACAGCATTTTGGGGGAGAAAAAGTGAATTACTTCATTCAGAAGTGTGTTTAACATTTCTATGAAAGTCACCGATAACTTTGGCAGTAGATTTTTTTAATCAGGAATAGGTTTGTAAGTGGAGTCAGTTAAAAAGAATGAGCAAGCTCTTCCTCTGCTGTAATTAGAGACTCGTTATTTGACATCGTGAGGCTCTACCAATTTCCACTAGCGAATGGCTCCTTCTTTGCCTATTTCCAATGCACAGCCACTTGGCTCTCCAATGAATATTTTTGCACAGCAGAGAAATCATTTATGTTGTAGTTTCGAACAAGGACTACTCTGAAGTTGAAGCGAGCAAGTTAAAGACACTCTCCAAAGGTCTTAAGTGCTGCCCAGCCCAGAGCCCAAACTCTGTCTGCCATCCTGTATGCACAGGAACAATCTGTAATTAATATCTGACTGGTGATTACCTCCATTATAACAAACTAATATGTGTACATTTGCACACAGCAGTTCACTAATAGCGGAGAACTCTCCCATTTCTACTTCTATGATTCTTAACAAGGTAGCTCCAATATTAAATGCTCATACACTTGCCTGGCAGACATCAACTGCATTATTGAGATACCTCCTCTAAATTCTCCTCCCTCAATTTTCAAGTATCTGAGACATAACACACACTAAACTACAGTTTTGAACATAAACTTGAAATACGACATTCTCTGTTCAAGTACTCCAGTCAAACCCTGATAAATCAGGCTGGCCACGCAGTGATCTTATCCTTTCTGACTCTTTAATAAATCGAACCTTGTAAGTTCGCGCTGTTGGAAGTTGTCACTAAATGAAACTGTGACCTTATCCGATGCGTGAACTTATCCTGCTGACAACTACATTTATTGTGTGGATAAGCATGGGGGAAAAAAACTTTTGATAATTGTGATCTTAGCCATACGCACCTCTAACAGATGGGATCTTTTTGATGTTCCATTAATGATTTGCCTATAATGAGTCTCTACTAAGGGCAAAAATAAATGTTCTTCATAGGTAAGTGGTAAGGGCACTGGCAAGCGGTATGAAAAGTGCACAAAGAGGTACCAGTTGACAGCAGTGAATCAGAAGCTATTAGCCTAACACAAAGAGCTTCGAATTAGCCTGTAGTTGCACTGGAAAAGATAACACAATGGAGGTGGCAAAACAGAAATATTCCCTTTCCACAGGACTCATTCAATAGCCCAAAACTCTGAAACAATGAACTGAGAGTCTGAAGCAGTAACCCAAAGTATGCTAAGCCATGGCACTTCATGATGAATGAATGAATACTGCATCCCCTTCCAGCACTGAATGGATGGTTGCCACTGCTATTGTGGAACAATGTTTGGCAACAAGCAATTCACAAAACCACAGAGTAGTTTGGGTTGGAAAGGACCTTTAAAGGTCATCTAGTCCAACCCTCCTGCAGTGAGCAGGGACATTTTGAACTAGATCAGGTTACTCACAGCCCTGGCCAGCCTGACATTGAGTCCTCCCAGTCTACTTCTCTGGGCAACTTGTTTCAGTGTTTAACCATACTTTTTGTAAAAGATTTCTGAGAATAGCCAACCATCTCATATTACCACCTTTGTCTGTCAGAGATTTAATACACAGTGCTACACATTTCTCCACATCTGATAGCACTGTACCCATTGTGCAGTATGCTGACTCTTGAGTGAGCGGATCTGAGGGATGTCAGGGCAGAATCAGTTTTCCAGTACTGCAAGTCTGCTGTGGGATACAAGAACTGTAGTTATCTTACTAGAAAGACACACATATGTATGAGACAAGTTCACACTGGAGTAAAAACAGCAGTGGACTATGTTACAATCAATCTTCAAGAGAAATTTTACAATTTGCTTTGCAATGAACATTGCATTCACTGGGGTCTTGGCAAAACCAGAGATTATTTAGGCTGTCCAGAAGTAAAGCTAAAATTTAATTTTGTTGCCCTAAAGATGAGAAAATAGGGCCAGGCCCTCTCCTACCTGCTGCTAGTACTGCAAATGTCAGAGAGTGCAGGTGCTAGCCTGCAACAGTGTTGTGCTACAACAGACAATAAAGGGAAGGAAAGAGGATTCTGAAAGTGAGATTTTTTTTACTAGGCAAAGATTTTCAGAAATAAAGAGCACAGAAGGAGGTGGGGTAAAAATAAATTCAGAAAAACAAGGCAAGAGAAAGTCAGTCTAGGGAAGGAACCATCTGAAGACACAAGTTGGGTCTGACTAGGATACAGAGACAGAGCCTGGAAAAAAGGGAACAGAAGATATTGAAGGAAAAAAAGGGATGCAGAAACCTTGCCAGAGGGAAAACATACACATTTCCAATAAGAACAAAAGTGTATGAATTCACATTTAGAAACGTAATGTAAACATTATTATCCTTTTTTAGCCAAGGTATGTGTGTCATTATGGTGCTTAACTCATAAGTGAAACCACTAAAATTCTAATACCTCATTGCTCAGCTGAATCTTGACTACCCTGAACACTTAAAGCATATTTATACTGCACCCAGTGATGTGATTTTGCCTGACAACTGGTCGAAACCATTCTCTACCTTCAAGCAGCCACATCATCACGTAGGCTACAAAACTTTTCTAAAAAAAAAAGTTTAACTAATGGTTATTTAGATTACACTAGGTTCCAGCTACGACCCTGACACTGACGTATCACTCCAGCCTGTTTGATGTGACATGAGACACAGGTGCAAAAGCTGCTCCAGATTCCAACTTCACTGCAGAGCTAACTGTAGTGATGTGAAAGCGCACAATGTCTTTGAACTCATTCAGAGTTTTCACAGACCATACTTTCAGAAGTGTACGCAATGACACTTCAAAAACTCAAAGTTATGCTCTACTTGTTAAGTTTTCATTTGCCTATATAAAATGATAAACAAGGGGAACAATTTTACATTCTTACAGTGCCTCACACTCCTGTAATCTACAGAACTTAACAGGAACACAAGACTCCAGCTCAGGCTAGAAAAGCATAGACCTACAGTGGTGAACACATCTGCATCAATTTGAAATGACAATTCAGCCTCTAAATTTGAGGGGGACTTGGAAGGCAGGTGATTAATTAGATAAATGTTAAATAGCACATAAATTGAGTAACTGTTAAAGATACCGCTCATGGAAAACTACATGGTAATTGTCGATCAAGTATACCACCAAAATAATTTTTAAAGGTTAAGCTGAACTATTACAAAAAGTACCGGTTTCTCTTGGAAGTCAGTAAGGAAGGAGTGCATAATGAACACTGCCAACAGACTTTGATTAGCTTTTTATTATAGTAGACTATTATACAGCTGTATAGACTTTTCCTTTATTTGGACTGCTTAGTTGAACTTACAGAAACCTGCTCAAAGAAATAAATGGAAGAGACAAAAGAAGAAAGAAAAAGATATTTCGTCAAGAAACTAAGAAAGCCAGACTTGTTCACTTGTTTCAAAGTCAGGCTCCATATAATATGAAAAGTACTCCTCAGATCAGCTTCTAGTATACAGACAGATGGAAAATAAATCCAGTCATGACAGTAAAATCCTGATCCTGTGATGAAATTAGAAGAAACTATCTTTAGTTTTCAGTCTACTCACTACAAGAGCAATACCTGTTTTCAAGTCTAAATCTCCCAGAAGAAGAAAAAAGGATTATTTTTGTCTTTCTCAATAACTTCCCACCTTCACATTCGGATGCAGAGTTCAAAAGGTTTGTTACTCCCAGTATGTGCTGAGATAAAAACAGAGTAGAAATATTTTCAAAAAATACAGAAAAAAAATCCCCAAAAGGCAACAAGCACAGCTGAAGAGCCATCCCTGCAGTTCTCTGTGAGAGGAATACTATAAACTCCATTCTCACATGGACGGTCCATGCTGGCAAAAATGATTCCCAATTATATTTTAACACTGTGCAGACCCAGTGGGTTGAGCAGGTTCTTTATCCCAGCTCCATGCAGCTTGCACAGCTTTGCTCCCTCTCTCTCCATCACAAACACACATGATACAGAAATGCCAGACTTGGCAAGAGCAGGCTGATGATATTACTGAAGAGGGTTTTCTTGATAAGATCATCATCTGTTTCTGGACTCTTGGGTATGCTCCTTTCCTCAGCAGAGGAACAGTCACCCCTGATAAATGTCCCTTTGTGTGCAGATTCTCCCCCGATGTATGTAAAGACATTTCAGTCCTGAGTCTGTCTGCCTTTTTGTTGCTTCATACAGCCCCAGTACAGTTAGAGGTATATGGAGCATGGCATGTAAAGCAATAGAAAGTGGACACAGCTGAAAATACAGCTTATGTAACTGAGACTGAAGGTTTTCATAAGATAGATGCTACTCTGCGGGAGAAAATTAAACACTTCATCATCACCTACACCAA
>NW_009734410.1:0-47696 GCF_000703405.1 Apaloderma vittatum | reverse complement strand
TTCCCTAGGACTTTTTGGAATGCTTTTAGCTGAAAGATGCTAGCATTATCTTTTCTACAATATTATTTGCATAAATATATACGATATTTAAATAATTAATAAATGTTTGCATGTTCACTCAATATTGTTGGATTTTTTTTTTTTACTTGGAAAAAGTGAAAAATATCAAGGTAGCCTGTGTTGTTAGTGAATGCAGAAAGCTACTAAAGTTAACTTAATAGGAAGACTGCTGTATTAATATTGATGTAAGTAAATGTATTAAATGAACAAAAATGTTTTAGAAAGTGTTCTTTTTAACTCTCAAAGCAAGAGCAGTGAGATCATCTGTGACTGTATCTGTGGTGCCTTCTCAGTTTACATTACTTATGCTTATAGATAGAAGGATCTATTTTCATCTCTCATTTGTGTAACAGCAGATGAAGTTATTTGCTTTCTATCAGATATGCATGCTCAGAGCTATGAAACCACTGCTTAAATGCAGATTCCTAGCTCAGAGTATGTGAGCCAAAGTGCCCAAATGTCTTGCAGAAGAAGTAGATGCTTTAACATGAATTCTCTCTTTCTTTTCAATGTTCACAACAAATTTCTGAAAGGAAAGTACCAAGAAAAAGACAAAAATTTCAACAAAGACTCAAATTTATCACTATTTAGTGTGACTATCTAAAAGATCTAGTTATTGTTGAGATTAGGAAGGTGAGAAGGGGACTGGGACAAAGGAAGATTGAATGCCATGCTCCACTGCATGCATGCAATATACAGTTCTATCCATTATAATTTATAGGAAAAGCAACATTATTACAAACAGAGATAAATGTAGTATAACTATAATGTACAATATCAAGATTCAAATTAATCATTTCTTTGCACTGGCTGGGGATGGCCATGCGTAACAGACACATGGCTCTGCACTGCTCCAGTACTCATGAGTTATGTGCTTATCTACATCTTCTGTGATCAAGTACCAGCAATGACCATCGCAGCTTTTTAACACCGTTGCCAGACAGGAATTGACGGCCCGTTTTGGACATGGACCTGAGTACCCTCACTCAGTCCTTCAGCACCTCAGCTTCTACCGTCACACTGCTTTCACATGCAGCTCTACCCTAGCATAGCCAAGACTTTGAAGCCGATATAGAGTGATGCCCATTTATAAGGCAGACTTGTAACTCTGAGTGAAATGAACCCTTGAACAGAGATTGAGCACAAGTCCTGCACACTACCTAAATCCTACTGGGAGGCTTACATAAGACTTAAGTAGAATACTGTCCTTGTGGCAGCCTTCTGTACAGGAATGAACTTGACCTTCATAGGAATAAGTTCCAGGGACGTCATGTATGTAAAGCATATCACAAATTATTTTTCCTCACCGTCTCCCCCTTTACAAGCGTAGACTTGGAACACTCTATTGCTGCTTGGACAGATGCAGTGACTGGGGAGCCTGAGGAAGAGTCGTGGCTGGCATATGGGGCCCGTTCTGCAGCAGGAGGACATAGAGGGCCTTTCTCCTGGAGAACAACCTCCTGAGACTGACTCTTCACAGCCTAGACTCTACTTCTGTAAACAATGGCTGAGAACAAGCCCACATCCTCTATGACCTTAATGGAAATTTCAGCCTCAATAAGCAGCTCAGGGTCTTGGAGCAAGTCACTGCTGGCATCAGGGGCCCTAACTTTCTCTAACAGTTGCAACTGCTGCTTCTGAAAATTTAACACAACATATACAAGAAACTTACTATTTTGAAAACGTAGGCAAGTATTTCTTGGAAGGCACGGCCATTTAGCAGGCAGTGTCAACAGAGATCAAAATAATTATAACCTAGAATATATCTGGGCTACAAAATAATTTTGTCTTCGAAGCATTAAAACTGCCTCTATGCTACGATGTTTAAAACATTCGAATGTCAATTTATAGCAGCCTCTTATTATCCTGCAATGGTGAAGTACTATAAGAACATAAGGATAGCTTGTTAATAAGTATATAGCGTTAAAATGGTTACGTACATAGGAAATGATCACATTGAAAAGGTTGCAGGTTGACATTTGCATTTTCCTTCTTGGCAGTTTACATAATTAAAAAGCATAAAACCCCCCCTAAAAATATCTTTCCCTTCTCTTCCTCCCCAATAAAGTCACATGCAAACATGTAAAGAGAAAACTTCTATTTTAGCCATGGCTATTATTTTGATGTACACAGATACTTTTGAGCTTAACATGTCCTTTCTGATAGGCACATTCAATTTGCTCTACAAGGAGTCTCGGAGAGGGGCAGTTTTGTTTTACTAGATTTTTTTTCCTTACGTTTTCATCTCAAGAAGTTTATCAACAAGCTACATAATGCACTAATGTAAAAGAACAAAAAATCTAGACAAATACGTCCTATTTTTACACATCCAGTGATTTCGAAATCAAGCTTTCCAATGTCAGAAAAAGCCTGAACTTCCGTGCAGCCCCTTAGAGCCTTATTCTGCAGATTCCAGGACCTCAGCATAAAGGCGAGCTTTCTATCCCATCTCCTGTCCCCTGGACAGTGATTCCTTGTCCAGTTTATCTGCCACTCCCACTCTCCCTACTGCCTCCTGTGACCCCATTGTTCTTCCCCAATGGCAAGTACTGGGTCATACCCAAGTTCCTGGTGACTGCCTCCAACTATGTCCAAAAGTGAACGTCATAAAAAAGCAAGAGTAGTAAGGCACATACGCTTTCCGTCACACAACCAGTGTCTAGCTTTCCCTACTGATCACAGACGATCTGTCAGCCAAGCCTAATCTACCCCTTCAAATTCCCAAAAACTGTTTTCTACCCTCATCAAATGCAATTCAGAAGCTGACACTCTTCTAAGATCTATATCTTGTCTCAGTCATCAGATACCATCCAGAGCCTAAACTTTTCTATTCTCTTGACTGTACTCATTACAGAACTACAACACTCCAAAGAAGTTTCATTTATTCTTCCGAAAAACTGTTTATGACTCAGTGTCGACATACCCAACAGACTGGGCAGACTTAGCAATAGTTGTGTTAACTAGCATTTTTCTTATTGTGTATGCTTATTGTTGGTATTTCTTCTTTCATCTCTGTAAATTCTACACTTTACACAGTCAACAGATAATACAGAGGATCCTATCTTCTAGTCCACAAACAGAATCTCCTCAGTGATCTGCTGCTAACCTCTCACTGCCAGGAGAGTTCCTAACTGAATAGTTTCTACAACAGCACTGACATCCAGGTATGAAAGTACATGTCCATGAGGAGAATGTTACAGCATACCAAAGCCAAGTGATGAAGAAGTTAACAGCCAGGGAGCAGTTCTCTCTCATCTGGAAATAAGAAGTCCAAACTTTTTATCATCAGTAGAAATTTAAGAAAATACAGGAAAAAATTTATTTTTGCTTTTTAATCAGCTGCCTTTGTCCGAACAAATGCCCACTTCTCTATTCTCAAATCTTTTTTTTTCAGACAGGTATCAGCTTTGAAGTTTTTACTCTTAAATGATTAAGAGATTCCTAAATTATCTCCAAGTAATGCTAGCAAGCCCTGTGGTACTGCCCCTGAATTAGGCTGCAGCCTCCAAGAAGGCAGAGACCATATTTCACCTATTCCTAAAAGTACTGAGAACACTGTCTGGACTACGTAAATACTAATAAAAACGAAATAAAATAAGGAGAGATACTAACAGAAAGATGAAATGAAGACTGAATTGTGAACAGTTCAGCTTCCCATGAAAGACTTGACTGTTCCCTGGATGTTATCAGAGAATATATGTGGGATCTGATAGTGTGGATCTGTGTATAAGTGAATCTGATACTATACAGTTGCAAGAAAAAGGATGTGAACCTTTTGGAAACAGTAACTGATTGACCCACGCTTGGCAGCAATAACCTCAACCACGTGCTTTCTACAGCTGTGGATCAGAGCTGCACATCCTTCAGGAGGGATTTTAGCCCGTTCTTCCTGGCAGAACTGCTTTAGGTCTGTCATATTCTTTGGATGTCCCATGTGCGTGGCTCTCTTCAAGTCATTCCACGCATCCCTGTTGGGCTGAGGTCTGGGCTCTGACTTGGTCACTCCAACAGGTGGATTTTGTTTTTCTGAAGCCATTCTGTTGTGAACTTGCTCTGGTGTTTTGGGTCATTGTCCTGTTGCATCACCCAACATCTGCAGGGTTTCAGCTGACATACAAACATTCTCACATCATCCTGAAGAATTTTTTTATACACTTGGGAATTCCTTCTGCCCTCAATGACTGCAAGCTGGCCAGGCCCGGATACAGCAAAGCAAGCCCAAATCATGACATTTCCTCCACCATACTTTACAGCTGGGATGATGTTTTCACGTTGATATGCAGCGCCCTTTCTATGCCCGATTTAGTGCTGTGTGTTCTTTCCAAATAGTTCAATCTTTGTTTCATCAGGCCACAAAACATTTTGCCACTACCAATGCGGAGTGTTAATGTGCTCTTTTGCAAACTTTGGGTGTGCAGCAACGTTCTTTGTAGTAAGCAGCAGCTTCCTTCCTGGTGTCCTGCCATAGACACCCTGCTTGTTCAATGTTTTATGTACTGTAGACTGATGAACACAGATGTCAGCCAGTTCCAGTGATGCCTCCATCTCTTTGACTGTCAGTCATGGTTGTTTCTTCACCTCAGTGATGAGTCTTCGTTGTGCTCTTGGGGTCATTTTGATTGGGTGCCCACTTCTTGGTAGAGTAGTCACAGGCCCAAAGTGTCTTCACTCGTAGATTGTTTGCCTAGCTATAGACTGGTGAATTTCTAAGGTCTTTGAAATCATTTTGTAACCCTTTCCAGCTTTATGTAAAACAACAAGTCTTCATTGTAGATCCTCTGAAGGCTCTTTTTGGCAAGGCATGACTCACATAAGCATACATCCCGTGTGAAGCAAACTCAACAAGCTTGAGTGCTTTTCATCAGTCAACGTAGCTCTAGTCCACACCTCCAAATTAATTTTCTCAACAAGACTTCACGTATGCTAATTAGCTTTTCTGAGGTCAACTCAAGGGTTCGCTTACTTTTTCCACTACCTTTTTGAATGTTGAAATAGTGTGTTCAATAAAGACATGCAGAATCAGAATTGGGTTTGTGTTACTATTTTAGGCACATTCTATTTGTCAATACTCTTGACTTAAATGGTTAGATCACATTTTCTGGCAAATCAATACATAACATCATGAAATTCCAAAAGGTTTACATACTTTTTCTTGCAACTGTATTTCACTCTTATAAAGCTGAAACTAGAAAGCAAGTAGACTAAGAGCCTCTCAATTTATGATTGAAGCATTAAGGTCATAATGAAATAATAGGAAACTCCATGCTCGTAAACTTCATATTGACTTGAAGTCAATAAAGAAGGAAGTATTAACCCTGCATACAAGTTGGATATTTTTTCACACTCTTTGTAAGCAAGTATAAATATGTTAGTACTCTAAATCAGTAAGATTATCTCATAGAGAAAAAAAGGTCTCATCTATGGGTTACACCATTAGTAGCTTAGCTTGTACATATGTGAGAATATATGCATAAATAAACATGTACAGTTTATAAAGTCTTCCAGTGTGCCAAATAGGGCCACTTTTTAAATGCTTATGCTGTCTTCTCCTTTTGACAGGCAATAAAAAAATACTGGAATTCAAAAGGCAGCATCAAACAAACCCCTATAAACAGGTAACTCAAAAGTTTGCTAGGTCCTACGTAGTACTTTCTCACACATATCACAATAAACACTTCCAAGAAACTATCAAATAAAGAAGATACATAAGCATTTTAGAGATGGTCAGTCTGGCAGCAAATGTTCTAGTCATAAACTTGAAAGATCTGGGCTTCGTAAATTGGATCTAAGCCCACCTCCTATGAGATCTCCAAAATCACTCATAATCTCTCTGTAACTCTCAAAAGTAATAATAATCCTTTTCCCTCATCTTTTATTGACCTGTCTTGCTAGATAGAAAGCAATCCAAAGTGGGGACTGTAATTGTGCTTGCATGTATAGATACACATATAAAAAATGTAAACCAGATACACAGATATACATTAAAGATATATAGATATGAATGTACACACATTTTTATTTTTCTATAACATATAGTATCTAGGACAAAAGGAACTCCAGGTCAATAGAAGCCAACAGCTGCTAGGTGATAATGTAATACGTACAGCAAAAAAAATAATACATCTTGGCACTCTGAAAGGGATGCCCTTTTCAAATATGCTGCATCTCTTTTGTCTCTGGCAAGTACGCTTGCAAGAGGGCTCTGATCATGTTTCTGATATGTAGTCTATATCATCTTTTAGAATAGTCAAACAAAGTTCAGTTCCCATAACCTCTGAAAGGACAGCCAGAGAGAAAGAGAGGGCTACTTTCATATATAGTATTTGAAGTTTGAGGTCTTTGATTTCATTTAATTTTGGAATCTTTCTAAATTCAACCACTGAAATACTTATGATCAACAAATTCATGTAGGTAAAAAAATATTTGTTTATATACTGCTTTTTATCTCTTATACACACTCACAAAATAGCAAATGATTCCCTTTGAAATACTGAGTTCAGCTGTTCCAAAATATTACAGTAAAAAAAGCAAACCACTCAGTCTACACCTTTCTTTCCTGCCACTAAAAATACAAAGACTTCCTCCTCTAATTGTCATCTTGCTAGAAATATTTAGACCAATTAAAATAGTTTTGAGTGGCAGCCCACTCTTCAGTGTCATTTCAGGACAAACGTGTCACCTATTTTTACATTCTTCTTTGTTCCCAAGAGTTTTACAGTCATGCATCATTCTTTGACTTTTCCAAGATCATCCATTTAGACACCTCCTGACAACTAAACATGGGCAGCGCATGCAATAAAATTACTGCTGTTCCTCCCTGTCATGAACAAATGTAATAAAACCTCTAACAGCAAATCAATGTCTACACATTGTAATAAGTATAATTATGGTAGGAAGAGGCATGCAAATCAATACGAAGATTGTGAGTAGAAGCTTTAGGTTTGTCAGTCATTTCTAGTAGCTGTTTACATTTTACATGTTCATAGAGCGCTCGGAAGAACAAAATAATTCTGTTTGAAACCTACAACACAGATCTCACAATTATCATATCAACAACACAGTTCAGTATCCAGAAAGCTTTAAGTTTTCTCATAAACAGAGGTATCACATCTCACCTGTCCTATGCCAAGAGAGCTTGGTATAAATAGTGCAGAATTTAAAAGCACTACACAATAAAGATACCAGTGTCTGACAAAACCATTATTTCACCGAGAGGTATGATACGTCCCTCCGAAAGGCAATAAAAAGTAAATTCCAGGCTGCACTGTACATAAAGAACAGTTAAAATGAAAAATCTGTTGTGTGACATCCCATGTTGTTAACAATACAGGCAGATCAAGATAAGTGGGTGGATTTGGATCATCATCAGAAGACACAAGGCCATATTTGCTGGTCTATTATGTCATGTTTCCTGAATTCATGAACCAAAGAGTGCAATAACTTTTTGTGACACGATGGAGAAGTTACGTTTTATATACAGGCAAGATAAATGAATTAAAACAAGCAACCATATTGTGGGGGTTTTTTAATGTTATTGAAGAATACAGCATATGGAAAATTCTGATATATAAAGCATACAAACCATTCAGAAAATAGCATCGGAAAGCAAACTGTGATTGCCAGACGATTTACGTCAAATTAGCCCCTACCTTTGTAAACCAAAACAGGAGAATACGAGTAAGACAATAATGTTAGATTCTTCACTAGGTTAAAAGGAAGTACATCACCACAAACATGTACACTATGTCTGGAGTTGATGACTGACTCAAAATGCTGTCCTCTTCCAAAAATGGCTTGTCCCACTGGAAGGACTGCAACATTTTAGGAGCAATGGTTATTGACATTTCCCTTCAATCATTCCTCTTCAACGCACAGGCAGATTTGAAAAAAAAAAAATGTGCAAAGAATAATTGTAAGAGAAAATGGGGTTAAAGTCATTAGAAAATGCCACAGTTCTAACCAAAATTTTTAATTTTTATTTCACCAATTATTAGGTGCTTTGATGTAATTGCACTTATCTTTAGTCACTAAAAACGTACACAATTTTGCAGTTTCAAACCTGTGCTTTAACAATATGCTAATTATACAGTTCAGATGATCTGGAAAGAAATCCATTTTGCACTGATGATATAAGGGAGTGACAGTACAATTTACATTAAGAAATGTTTTCTCATTTTTCTCAAAAATTGGTTTGCACTCAGCCGGAGAAATCTAAATTCGACCAACAGTCATTGCTCCCTGCTTCTCCATGGTTACAAAGTAACATGACAATCTGAATGGCGAACAAGATGCACATAAGAATGGGTTATAAAAACTCCTCTGGACACAGGTAGACAGACAGTCAATGTTTTCTTTTGCAATTTGATTAAACAGAGGATTATTATACGGAACAATATTGAAAAGCCAGTAGCAGACAAATCTCAATCATGTTATTTCAAACATTTTGAATTAGCTAAACCAAATTGTCTAAATTAGCGCTCAGGGTAGTTGGCCAGTCCACATTCCTGACTTTAAGGGAAGATTTCTAACTGAGAGACCAACATAAAGGTTCCCATTTGGTTCACGGCTTCATATACCCTTCACATACCCTTCTTTACTCCAAGTTTCACAATACTGTACCAGTGTGCTTTTGGCATGCATTTTCCTGGCACATTAATACCAACAGAGCTTGCAACAGAGTGGTTGGTTCGTTGTGATTTTCCTTTTAGTGTTCAAGGGATACAGACTGCATTGATGGGGAGATGGCAGAGTGAGAATCCTGCTTCCTGGCACGCTGCTCTTCATCAGCTACAGACATCTAAGCACACGAAATTTGAGGGCTAAAAACAGTCTTGATTTATTCATTTGATTCAGAGCTATCTTGCCAAATATGTTATGAAAAAAAACCATACCCATAACTTATCTTCAAACTGATATGTTTCACTACTTCATGGATTCGTGGGGAAACATGGAAAAAGAGTTTCCCAAGTTTTTTGGGACCATGTAGCTTTACAACTGCACCACTGTTGGAATGTAGTCACAGTCACAGTCACTGGATGTAATGTTAAACCTGTACCTATGCATAGCAAAGATAACGCATTGTAATGATGTGCCACAGGTAAGACTAACTAGTATTTTCTTAGACACACAAAGAGTCTGGCATCCAGAAGTACATATCCAGAGTTTTTCAAGATTATCAACAACACCAGACAGAACAATGGACCAGGACGGATAATTCAAGTAAATAATCACAGACTATCACACCAACCACTTTTGCAATTTTATTTAACGTAGGATGTTTACTTAAATAATGTAGAATAAAACCATTAAACATTTCCACCAGACAAAACTTGGCATTTTGGAAAGAACATTCTGCATATGCGAACACCACCTTCAGGTAACCATTTCCTGGCTTCTACTTGTACCATAAATGTTTTTCTCACAGGGAGGAATAGAACCTGAACACCATATTAAAATCAGCATTGTTAGGAGCCTTAACAAGAAGTGTGAAGACAGAAGCATGTAAGCCTGAGGATATAAAAAATCCATCATAATATAATTCCACAAAATAAAGATGAGGTTAATCTGAAACTTACAAAAATTAATATTAAGATTTTAATTGACCTCAGCAGGTTTCAGTTAGGTTCTGCATGTTCATCATAATGGTGCAGAGTAATTTTGCAGTGTTTCTAAAGAATGCTCACCCAATCACCACTTCACCTTCCCTCTGCAGTTTTTCGATTTCCACTGAAACTGAGATGTCTGGAATTATTCTCTGCAGTTACTTCCTTCTTTGCACAAATATACTCTCAGAGGTGATTTTGAACAGGTAAATTTTTTTTTTCATTTACTGTTCCTTCTTTAAATAAAGAAAGCCATGATGAACATGAAACTCTGTAGTGATTTTCTCTGGAATATGTTAGGACGATGAATTGTGGACTCTGAAAAAAAAAACAAAGATAGAGAAATCAATGGTAATTTCAAACACATACATAAAATTCACTACACCAGAATATTTCAATCTTTATAATGAGAATCATTCACACAGCATGACAGTGGGATGGAAGGGGTAGAGGACATCAATGGGCTTCTTTAAAATTCAATTTCAAATTAAGAGCTATGTTTTGACAGTAAGGGCATATTAAAAAATATAAAATTTACAAAACTGTATTTTGATTTTTAGATCACTGGAAAGACTTCATAACTACAAAATATCTGTCCAAATTAGGATTCCATGGTAGCTTTTTAACCAAAAAATTTCTGGAGAGTGCTTGTGTTTTATGTGCAGAAAAAGTGATTGTGGGTTTTTTTTTTCTCCAGGAGTTTGGGATGCCAACAGCTTAACAGCTACTGACAGCTTAACAGCTCTTTCATTCTCACTCCATTCCACTAAACCTGAAAGACACCCTCTAAAAACAGTGAATTTGATCAGTATTTCAACCTAAACACTTCACTGTTTCAGGCTTCATAGGCAGAAAAACACTATGATAAACTAGACTCAGTATATCATGTCTCTGTTCACTTTCCTGGCACTATCTGCTTGAAGCTAAGAGAAGACATAATCTGCCAGTTGCTGTATCATAACCCTTTTAATGATATAAAAGCATGAATAAGCAGAGGATAACTCCTCACAGTTGTCTTTGTACCCTTGTTCCACTTCTGTTTTTATTTTTACATAAGAGAAATGCAAAATGTTTCCAGAAGTCGAAAAGATAATTTAAAAAAATAATTAAAATCTCTATTTATAAAGAAGAGCAATGCTAAAGGTTCTTTAGCATTGAAGTGCCCCTCCTACAGCGATGGTATTGTGATAGAGGCATTCAACATCACATACCTGAGTATCTCCAGCACCTGCTTTTGCAGACTTGACTCTTCTCTTGCACCAGGTCTATGAAACAGCACACGGAAAAAAAAACACAAAAAAAACCCCCAATTCTTATCTGTAAGAAGGCCACACCACCTGCATTCAACACCACAATACTGACACTGTACATAGACACATATACAAATGATTACCTGATCTGCGTTGTCCGGTTCCAGAAATTCAGGCTGCTCTGAGTTTTCTACCTAATACCTCTCATTTTGGCATTTCTGCTGCACTACTGGCAGCCCCCGACAGAGGAGTACCTGATGTGCAGGGTTCCATCAAGTAAAATTCCCCTTTGGCCTTTTTATCTCATGATTGTTGGACTCTGCACAAGTAATAATACAAAATATCTCTCACCTGTGAATGATTTACAAAAATATAATCAATAGTGTATTTCCTGTGATCCACTTTACTGTGCAAGCAAACAGCATTCAATGTGTGGAAATATTTTTGACGAAGAAATGACAACAAATTTCAGTCATTATGTTTTTTATATTGCTTCTCCTCTTTCACATATGTTTACAGTCACAACAGTTACACCAAGAAAACACCATTCAGGAGTTCATTTATACAACTCACCTACCAAAAGACATTGCTAATAAGAGAGTATCTTCTAGGATTCTGCCTCAGGGCTCTGGGGCTTAAACTGCTGTGTTGGCCTTCGCTTACCAATGGAGAAAAGTTGCTACCAATTATTTTATCTCACCCACCCTGCACGCCTCTTGTACATAATGACATTTTTGAGGCTTTAAATCCTGTTGCTAAAGGCACTAAATGCAGATGTGTGCTGGGTTTGAGGCTTGTAACTTGGAGAATGGAAGAAAAGAGCCTGGCTAAATGAATGCTGGTCAAAGAACTGTCAAATCACTCCGAATTCGTGATCTAAAGTATACTAATGGAAAGTTACCACAGTCAGACAATATATGGAATTTGCCAACCCACAACAGCACGTTCACATATCCAAAGCCTTGATTTTAAACCATATTTTTTCCATACTAAGTGATCTTCTTTCTCCTGTGATACATTTTATTAATTAAGAAAACATAATTATGTTGTAAATCAGATCACCTACTTGAAAAATAAATGGGAGAAGGTGGGCCAGAAGGGGATTGAGGAGAAGGGTTATATAGGCTGTTTAGACCTGTGCCAGTTCCATATTCATGTATTATAAATAAATCAAAGTGTAGGAAGTAAAAAGGAGCAACTTACTTGGGGTCCCAGAAACTTTTCCCCTCCTCTTCCCTGGCAGTGTGTGTGTGTACAAGAGTGTGCGCACACAGGCAGGAGGAAGAGAGGTGCGTGTCTCCGATTCCTTCAATGACAGGCGGGGTTGGACTAGATCACCTTTAAAGTTCCCTTCCTACTCAATGCATTCCATGATTCTACAATCCTTCCTCTTTTTACCTCATGTGATGTCACTTGTTCTATTAACCTAACACACCTCTTGCTATCAAACCTCCTCATTGTTAAAAATACAAAAATTTTGTTCACATGATAAACCAGAAAGTTTATTGCCACTACAGAGAATATCATTCCTTTTTTACAAGGGTCTTTCTGTTTTCTTCTTTCTTCTCATTCATCTTTAGTCTCACCTCCTCAGAACTTTATCTTGGTTTCTGCAAAAACAGTGTCAGAGAATCCTAAAACTGATCATTAATGTAACTACCCATGGAGTACCATAGACCTTCCACTCTGTACTTCATCAATATATTCTGTATTGCACGGAGATCTTTTAGAGATCCTTTTCGTTCTTTTTATTTTTTTGCTTTTGTCCAATGTATTATCATATGATACTGAAATATGTCAGTAAAATGAAATTCAGAAAGGATGACCACTTGACAATAAATAGGTTTAAAAATTTTAATACAACTGTATCCACCTCAAGTAGCAACAAGCATCCTGACTTATCTCAAAAATCCTAACAAACTCATGCTTAATTTCTTCTCCTCAACATAAAGGTCTTCAAAGTCCTCTGCACAGATTATTTTATTTTTTTCCCAAGTAGAAATTAATTTTGTTTTTCAGAGTTAGCCCTCCCATGTATCTTTGTATGATTTCTGTCACAACGACATTTGCAATTACTTCCAGCTTTTTCATTCATATGTACAATTTTAATAAACTCTAGTTTAGAAACTGCCATTTATATAGAGCACCATACCACGTTTTGACTGTGACAGAATGCACATTCAAGCAATTAAACCTGATGCCTCTGGAGAACAAAATTTTGTTTAACAGTTGATCAATATTTGATTAAAATATAAAGATCCTAGATCTAAATCTAAATAATCTATATTTCTTAATATTCACTCGTGAATTTTAAAGTGCACTCATTAAAATTTTTTTTTGCCCAGCAAGGTTTGTCATCTTCCTTCCTTTCACCTCTTCATCATCAAAGTGTCCCAAGTACAGTCTGCAGCCATTGCATGTTTTTTACAGACTGAAATAAAATAATACAAGCTTTAAACCAAGTAATTTTTGTAAAATACACCAAAAAAAAGCTGTTCAAAGCACATTGTACATCTAAGTTTCCACTTTCTGTTGGACCCTCAGACAAATGAGCAGGCTGTGTAGTCTTCAAAAGGTTGGCACAATGTTCCCCCCAGCTCACGTTGCCAAGCAAATGGATATTGTTCACAGATACCCTGGTAAGCAGGTGGGGTGGGTTGACCAGACCCAGGTCAAACTGTCCTGGAGGTAATTTTTTTTGTGGGTTTCCGCAACGTGAAATACGTAACATCTCCAAATGCAATCAAGCAACATACTGATCAATCTATGCCTACTCTGTGTAGCCATATTTGTTGATGCAAAGGTGCAAAACTATCTCTTGCCTCTTGGTGACATCTGCTTTTCTTTTCTCATTCAGCTATGCACTTGGCACTCTAAGTCGAACTTATTCCAATATCCTGTCTACTACTGTATGACAAATTTGGGGTTGATTGCCAAAGCCCTGAACCATATTTAAAACCACTGAGTTGTCACATGACAGTTTACTTATATTTAGTCTGTGTTTCAGTTTTTGGCAACTGGAATCAAAGGTCCCTCAAGTAACTGATGTACAATTAGTCACATGGTGAGAATACGAGGCTGCTACATCTACCACAGTCTCTCGGTTTTGTTGCTAAGATTTTCCCATTTTGATTCTTACGATACACCTTCAGGAAGGACGATGAATATTTCTGCATTTCAGAAATTTTAGAATTCCAGAATGTGATTATCTGAGATTTCTGCTTTGTCTCCTAGCACCTCACTCTATCTACAAAAGATATATAGAAACTGTAATGGTTAACTTACTTTTCCCAATTTGCAGGAAGAATAAGGTCATTCTAAGATTTTTTAGGGTGATTTTCAAGTGAAAAATTATTTGTAGACATCTTGGGATTTAGGTAACCAGTATGGTTATGGCAGGTCTCTTCTCCTAATTAATATTTTTGCTTTAACTTAGTATGATGCCATGTTTACAAAATTCCCAGCTGATTTCAGCATACATTTATAGATCAATATTTAAAGCATACATTTATTGATTAATATGTGAATGCACTGCACCACTGACCCTACTCCTGTGAAACAAAGACTATCTGGGATGGGAGATTTCTCGGGCTTGCCAACTGTTTTCACCGACCATTCCAAAGCAAATAAAAATTCAATTACTATGTAATCTCAAGCTTCAACTAATAAAAATGTAAAATTTTAAACCAAGGGCTTTTCTTGAGTTGTACTGTTAATAAAAGCACAGTTTGCATAAAAATACCCTTTGCAGTTTCTCAAATGCAACAGATGGTTGTGCTTTGTCTTGAAAAATATGAAAACAATGTCATGCACTTCACAAACAGTCCATCTATAAGCTTGTGTCTCAAAAGACTATGATTAAAGTCACTATATCTTCCAAAAGATTACCATGTGACTATGAAAGAGAAGTATGTATCATCTAATGAATTTTCACTTATCACAAATTTCACCTCCAGTCATCATATAGATCATAAAACACTGGTATCCCTGTATTACTCCGTTTGTAATTTCTCCCAAGGGATGCTCCAGCCAGCAATCAACTCT
Source organism: Apaloderma vittatum (assembly GCF_000703405.1). Classification (NCBI taxonomy): domain Eukaryota; kingdom Metazoa; phylum Chordata; class Aves; order Trogoniformes; family Trogonidae; genus Apaloderma; species Apaloderma vittatum. The sequence continues at coordinate 32,740 of NW_009734410.1, read as the reverse complement.
TCTCTAAAACAGAAAAAAGTCACAGCTGGTTGAAACAGAACATTTGCATGCCAGGCATAGAACACAGTTACACATACATAGGGCTTTTATCCGCACCCTGATTCGGTATCACAGCAGTTTCACATAATTAATGTGGAGGTCTTTTTACTTATTATTAGAAGTCTATTACTGAGGTACACAGCTCCAAGTCCTGCAGGGAATGCCTCATATCCTCTAGATGTCTCTGGAGATTAATTCTGAGAATATTGTAACTCTAAGCAGGATCCACTGTAAAGAGTCAATCACTATATTAGCACTATAACTGTTCTTCAATATTTGCTTTGTTGGAAGAAACAAAATATTTTTGTACCTTCAGTCTTGACTCTAGGCTACATTCCACGTGCACACTAAGCTCTTATTTTCCCTTAGATGGGTTTCTATCTTGAGATTTACCTCTGCACTTTAGCAATACTATTTATTCTTTTAAACATTTTAGTCACTTATAGTAATATGCTGTAGTTCTATAATATTCTTTGATATATCCGTTTTAGAAACTGATTTGGGCAAAATACTTGGCAAAAGCGGTATGGCTTAACTATGGGAATTTGTTTTACAAAGTACCCTATACTAATAACTCTCAAAAGGTAAATCGACATACACTTCAGAGGCACACACTTTATTTTAAAATGTTTGCCATTACAGTCATGGAAACCAGAACATCCCTTGTGATAACAGTTTTCCACAGTTTTATAGGTGATTGCATCTTTGTTTCACACCAATGTGTGCAGATGAAATACAGTCTGCTTTACACTGCTCCTCTGTATTGGACAAAGGCATAACTTATCCAAAACCCGCTGGTGTCACTTTCCATTTACTTAAGCTGGCTTTGAACAGGCATGTAGAAGAGAGGTCCTGAGCAGCACGACCACATCTGCACAGCCATTCCCACCCCAGGGAACAGCAACGTAACAAACTGTGGAGATCTGCAGTGTAAGAGCCATACTTTGGGGAAATGGCTACTCAAAACTTAAATGGACAAGTTTCCCTGAGAAGAGCACACAGATCTGCATTTTCATAAGCTGGGAATGCTACAGAGAGATGTTTGCAGGAATAAAAATGTGATCCCTTGTGCCAAACGGCAATCTGCGCTTACAGAAAGTAAGACATCACTCGAGTGAAGCTCAAATAGTTTTCAGTGCTTTTCTTTTTCAACAATTAGTACTCACCTTTATTTGTGGTTTGCTTCATTAAAAATACATCAAGAACAAATGTGATCAGTGTAAAAAGACATGACAACAGAAACAGTGTTGCTGCCTTTGGCGGACATAGAAAAAGAGCCTGTGTGGCAGAGCATAGTAGTTACTAGCTAATTTGTAAACTCCTTAAAAGCAAATTTAAGTCATTGTAAAAACAGTGATGTTAGCAACTTTGGTGCTTCTCCTGAAGTATAAATAGGGAGAAAAGAAGGAATAAAAAAGACACCTTTTGAAGAGAGATTATGTAGTAAATTTAGTTGCTGTTGCAGCAGAGGAATGTGATAGGAAATTTTACAGTTGAAGGAGAAATGTCACAGTATTTTGATAAGAGAGCGATGAACTTTTTTTCCCTTGTGTCATTATCAAGGCGAAGCGAACAAAATACATCATTTATAACCCACTGCTCTACCATTATCTCCTGGTGAGACACTTGTTTTAAAACACACAAGGACCTTTTTTCTCTAAGACTAAAGCTCTCTGTGAGGCTCAGTCTTCCTTTACAGCCATGAAAGAAAGTTGACACTTGTGTGGGCCAAAGTTTCCAGGCAACCACACAAGGGCACTTATACACCCTCCAGGTCACCCCTCGTTCTGAAGTGCAGAGGAAGCATATGAACAGTATATGTCCCTTTGATCACAGATACCATCTAAAACTGATGTGGAGAGAAAATCCTGCACTTTGGAAGAAAGGCACTACAGTCTCCTCAAAGCTTTTTCTTACCTAATATACACGGAAAGTAAAGGTTAGCATGTTAGCGCAGAACTGTTAATATACTTTTTCTCTTACTAGCTACAAAGCACGGCTGACTCCCTCCTGACATTTAGTACGCTTGCCGAGGTATGTGTGCTCCCTGGGTGTTTGGTTTTTTTTTAAATACTAATCTCCAACACAACAGCGCAGTTGATTTACTGTACAATGCTCATTCAGCAAACCTACGCTCAAGCATGAGACTGTGTGTGCGTAGCAGAAGTGTGTATTAGAGAGCATTCGCTAGAGGGGACTCCAAGTAGCGGCACATTTACAGACATACACAGAATTCCACAACACTTCCACATCAGTATACCAAACCCACAATGTAAAGAGAAAACGAGAAACATACCCTTTTAACTTATCTTGAATAACAGAGAAAATATTCATACTCAAATGTGGTGCTGATGAGTAAAATGAACGTCTTTTGTAGAATTGTACATTGAGACTAAGTTAATCACATCAGAAGATAACACGGTGCAATATTCTGGAGACCTCCTCATTAGTACTTACATATTTTACTTTTCCTCTAGTATGAAAGTCAGATTCAGACACAACCAGTCAATTTAACTTATTTCATGAAAATAAAATAAAACTTGTTTCCAGAAATGACAGACTCCTCAAGTGTCTTTAACAGCTCAAGATCTCAAATGATTTGTTTGTTAATGTTAAAGCATTTGCTGAGTCAATGAGGAAAAAGACATAGTATGTGAACACTACGGAGAACCCTAATAGGAAAATGAAATTGGAAGTTATCTGTTTACACTGAAATGTACCACAGTTTATTCTATCATGAAAGAAAGAAAAAACTAAGAGACAAGCCCAATAATAAAAAGTTTGACTGTTTCAAGATCATATTTAGATTTGGATACTGGATATAAGTTTATGTAAATATTTATCAAAATATTTTGCAGATAATAGAACCTGAATTAATTGTCAGCCTAAGTTTCAGTTGCACAAGTAAAAAGTGAGATGAAAGGCTACAAATTTTGAACTATTTATCCAAGTTTTCATCTGGAGACAATTATTCACAAAACCCCTATATTAAAAAAACGGAGTGTTTATTTATCTTTTCTTATTTCTTGTTTCTTCCTACTTAAACTAAAAGAGACAGCCATAGTTCAAGTTTTTCTGATATTTCTGTTGTTTTATAAACTTTTCAAAAAAATCCAGAATATTTCATTGAGATGAAATTCCAAACAAATCATTGCCTGAATAATGAATGCAAGACTTCGTATCATAAATAACTAATGAAACCTAAGAAATAGATCAATAAGGTGAGTACTGTACTATAGTACACTATTACTATATAAATATTTTTGTTCCCTATTGTACATTTTAAAAAAAAATCAGAAAAAAAAGACATTTATGTAAAATGTAAGTTATTTCAAATGTTTTGCTGAATTATGTAATATTTCTCCTCATGATGTGGCAATAGTACCAGATTCATTTAGATGGACACGATTCCATCAAGAAAGAGTATTTAGAAGTTAAGTCATTCAGGACTCTGAATAAAATGAATTTAGCAATATATTTTTTCACAGAGCTACTACAAGACCTATGATTTAATTGCCACACTCTAAAGCTGGTGGGCAGGTCAGTCTATTACCAAGCTCTTATATTTAGCTTTGGTGGAGAGTGGTTGGTCTAAGACGAACAGAGTCTCTCAAAACAGGATGATAAGTTAATTTCACAGTTATCGCAAAATAACATATGATATTAGGTGGGAGTGACATGATAACTCCACTGGAAACAATGGTAATTACATAGTAAATCGTGTCAATGATACTGCATTATCTCCTAACTGTTCAATTAACTTGTGTCACCACTGCATACTATGTTTAGAAAGTTGCTGATGCAATATTTCTGTAACATAATTGCAAAGATAGTTGAAGAAGATAGCACCCTATAATTTTAGAAAGTTTCTAATATCACTTGGTGAAACTATTTCTACTATGAAAAATAAACAAACACAGAGCTGAAGAGTGAGACTTAAAAACCTGGATGGTACCACCTGGAATGGGAACAGGTTGGCAAGACTGTCATCAAACAAATTACTTTTTCTTCTTTTGTGCAGGGAACAAGACATCATTTCATCAATCAAATTCAATTGATATTTATTCACCTAATAAAATAGTAAAGAGCTCTCAGCCATCATTCAAACAATTACAGATTTAATCCCTGAAAAAAGTAATATTTCCTGTGCTGTGTATATAGTCTGAAAATGTAGATTACTTCATAGTATGGGAATATGCTTAAAATATAAAATAGTACAAAGATTTGGAAAAAAAATTAATTTTTCTGGAATTCACTCAAAATGCTGCACTTTCACCTGTGACACAACGGGCCTTCTCACTTTCACTCACACAAATCAAAAGTCCAGTGAGGTGAAAGGAATTACTGAGACATAAAATGGAATAAAATGCTGCCAGGAAACACACAGGGCTATCTATCTTGTTATTGCCTTTTAACATTCAAGACTGCAGGATATGATTGTTCTCTTCGAACGGTGTGATGTTCTGTTCACCCACACACCATCGCTTTGTAGTTCAACAAGTTTATTCTGAACCACTATTTTTGCGAGTACGGAATTAAATCATCAACTGGTACAAAGCAGAGTCAGAGCAAGATCAAAGCCAAGGCAGACGAAAGTGTTAGACTGATTTACATCATCTTAAAATCTTGCTCCAAAACAGTCCTTTCTCCAAAAGACATGTCCGACATCCGCGTGTCAATTCCTAAATACCAACCAACAGAAAGGTTTAAAAATCTCTCTGTGATAAGGATGCTTTCGGACACAGGCACCTAAGAGACAAGGAAATTTCTGAACATGTCCCAGGGTATCTTCATCAGGAGACTCGCGGAAATTAAAGCCGGCTTTCAACTATACAGAAATATTTACCTGCCACAGAAACACTTCTGAAGCATGACGTTGTTTTTGTTGTATTTTTCAATTTCCCTTTGTGACAATGCTATTTCAGACAGCTTGTTTAGATTTAAAGCACCTCTTTCAAGGCCAACTCCACCTACTTTTCATCTCTGCTCATACCAGTTTTGTGGTTATAAGAATACAAAGGAATCTGCATGATTTTAGTCCATGACTCATTTCCAGCAAATCAACGCACATACTTTCAATTTGTTATGCATGAGAGATGCATAAAACTAGGGAGGTTTGGGACTCTGCAGGACAAAATAAGCAAAATATGTAAGCAATGTATCTAAATCATAACTGAAGTTAAACTCCAATTTTAACACACAGACTGTACAGAGAATACACAAACAAAAGGAAGAGCTTTGAAGGTATCAGACCACGTCCTCGACTTGTCCTTAGGTGTCCTAAGAACACATCAGGTAAGTGTTGTCTCTAGGGGCCAACCTGTGCTCACGAGGCTTGGCACACAGTTTAAGTGATACTTCCACTCCCTCTTCCCAGCAGCCTGCCCTCTCCCAGGCTCCAAAAGATCCCGCTGATAGCCTGTGCACAGCCCTGCCTGCTGCTTCTCCTGAGGTTATGGATGTCATGTGGGAAACTAAATTACTGGCAAATAAGGAAACAAAAGCAAACTCAGAAACTTTAAATGCAGCTCAAACTGCATGTGAAACGGGTAAGGTAAAAGGTCCTCAAAACTCAAACTCTTATGTGTGAATTAAGAATCTGAATTTATGCCATTCCTGGTCTTACATCCATCAGGTCATAGAATAAGAGTACAAGTACTAACACAAGAGAAGAGACAGCAGCAAAAGTAAATGAAATAATGAAAAACAAAATCAAAAATTCTCCCCAAATTTATAAATAATTTAGTGAGTTACCTTAAAAACATTCTGCACATAGAAAAAGGAAAAGAGAAAGCAGGTCCATTTTCTATTTCTGACAACAAAACTGTGCAGTAGAAGGACCCCATGTTGCTCCATATTGTAAGACTTTCTCAGTTTGGCAAAAGTCTTTCAATACAACGAGTTCACCTTTCTAAAAGTCAGACAATCATTATGTGGTTCACTCTGTTGCCAACTTCTGCAACAGCTAATAGCAAAAATGAAATTAAAAATATAGTTGTATTGGTTGTTTTGTTTTGCCTATACCATGTTCCAGCATCCTCCAAAGAACTTTTTGAGAAACAAGACATTTCTTTTGAATCAGATATCCATTATCAATTTGGACAGAGAGCGTCTGAATCAGTATTATCTGCAGTGATTTATGAGAGCAGGTATTTCTCCACCTGAACGTTTTAGTGAAACCATAAATATCAGCAGAGACAGAGGTTGGGATTCAAAGAAAAAGCCTTGAAAAATATTTTATATGGGAAGCTACTTCCATCTGACAAAAATTTTAATTCACCATTTATGTATTTTTTAAGAATTTTCATGTTAACCAGATCTCCTTTCTTACTAATATTTTAAACATATTTACTATAAACATTTACCTATTAATAAAATCTACTGAGCTAAGCCAACTTGATCAGATGTCTTCCCATTGACTTCAAATAAGAATGCATCTGAGCCTGAAACACTATTCAGATGAAAACAGTACATTCAGTATAGCACTGTAAAAATAGAATTTGAAATAGTTCATGAAGAATACCCTCAAAAATCCTTACAAGAAGCAGTATCCCCCTGTAGCACACTGAGCATCAATAAGTCATTTACCTTTACAAGTCATCCATCTCCCCCTCTTTAAAATGATGTCAGTAATTCCTTCTTCTAAATGAAGAAGGACGGTTTTACACAGTAGCTCTATGTGGAGTACCTAGCTCAGATGGGACTAGGTACAGCTAGCTCCTTGGCCATCTCTCCCACACTTAGTTTGTTCAGACCTTGTTATTATATTGGAAGCAGCATGCAGCACTATTAACACAAAAATTCAATATTAGTTGAATGATCATTTTGATTTATAATCAGTTCTTATAAAATTCCAACACAGTCTTATTCCATCAAAAACATAAAAATAAACGATAATGAAAAAGCCTCTATGGAATTGATTTTTTAATAGTTAATTTTAAGTACTGGATATTCAGACGTTTCTGAGCTTCTTTTTTATCATTTTTTTATTTCTGTTTATTATTTCTATTCAATTATTTCTCAGTTATTATTACATGGCTCAAAAATATGTTTCGCTAAATAGAAACTGAAAGAATCCTCTTTTATAGTACTGTAAATGTATTCAGCCAAAGAAGCATGTACCTACTAAAATTCAATTGTTAAAATAGAAATTTATGTATGTGCATTTCAATACACTGCTGTCATTAGGACATGTAAATACTTCTCTAACAGTCAGCTAGGACATCCACATTCTGGATTATATTCTGTATTTACAGTTCTTATAATATATATATTAACCATGTTTTCTCCCAGCAGATTTAACAGCCCTGGACACATAAAAGTGAACAAAGCTTCACATCTTCCTATGTAAGATATCAAGGCCTCCTTCCATAAGAACATTATATCCAACCTAACTGTTTGTTAGGTTTGTTTCACGTTTGTGCAGCTCACGTTGGGCTTGACTGTAGAACTTTACTTCCAACATGTTTCTTATTCACCATTGAAATACTTTACCTGTGAAAACCAGGTCCTGAACACCCAGAGCAGAGCATCAGAAAATCAAGGTCAAATTTTAGGCATCAGGGAGTTGGCTAGTGTCACAGAGGAGATATATCAGTATTCTCATTTTTTATATCATGCTTTTACAAAATATATAGCTGTAACATGTTTTTGATTTCTTTGCTTGTATGGTAAGTGTTAAACTTAGTTATGATAACACAATAAATATAATATTGACCAAACAATCCAGGGAAACAACTTTATCCATGGTGAAGACTCCATTAGGAAAACCTGCAAGACCTCACTCAAGATTTCCCTCCTTGTATTTATTGTGTAAGGGAGCATACATGGAATCCACTCTACTGGTTGTAGAATAGAGTTCATGAAAGGCAAAAGAGGAGCCCACAAGTCTTTCACGCCATTTTTTAGCTCATCATCGAATGGTGAGTTCATCTCAGAGACTAAATCCTTCCTGTCAAAATATAAAGGGTTCAGTCAGGGCTGGTAATCCAGCGCACAGAGGAGGAGGGAGAAATTAAATGACCAAGAACTGCTGCAATCAGGGTGTAAAGGAAAGAGGCTGCCACTGCAGTGGAGCTGCAGAGAAATACTTAGAACATCCTGCAAGCAGCAATATAGAAACCTTATGATGAAAAAATGATACATTTTTATTAATGTGTGTCATAATATAAATACATAAAATAAAATGTATCAATTGCCAGAAAAAAAAATCTGTACTGCTACAAATAGCCATATTTACGACTGATGGGTTTTGCATAACCATATAGAGCAGATATTATGATACACAGGATTTTAGTAATATAGTTACTAGAGTGAAGAAGAAAACCATTTTCCATCAAATTGCTGCCTCCTTCCCCCTAAAAAGTATCTGACTAAAGCAGAGATAATGTAAAGTTCAGCTATCAAAAATGGCTTCATTAAGAACTTTAATGAAGCACATGGGAGCCATTTATTGACTCCTCAACTATTAAGACATAGCATTATTACTGCTTTAATAGTATTTCCATTTTCATTTAGGAAATAACTAATCAAGGGATCAATGTACCAAAGACTTTATTTTCTCTCCCATGGGTCACTGAAAGTACATTTTTTAAAATGCAAAAAACGTAAAGGCAATTCCCCCCAGTGCCATATCACATAAGCAATTTAAAGAAATAACAAGGAATGCTAAAGGTCAATGGCTCCCGATCTAAGTCATGTTATAAAACAAATGAAAATTGTTCATGGTAATTCTACCTTTCTGGTGGAAGTAAGAGATCGCTTTCACATCAAAGAGGCTTACCTCCAAAGTATGCAAAGCACCTCCACCCTGACCTGCTGTCAACCTGTGAGACATTTCTATTTCTCAGCCTCACTTAGAATGCAAACTACTGTTTTCCTGGTAGTTCTCACAGCTCCACTTCCTTTGAGGTACAGATGTGTAGCCAAAGAACCCAATCAGATAACACACATTTACATATTTATAAAGTCTCCTGTAAAATCTCGTATCAATTGTTGCCACTATATATAGCCCTTTCAAAGTATCTTGTGGGCACAAGCGCTCCACTGCACTGCTCCCTTCAGGAGTCCAGATATATCGTATAATGTGATTTCAATGTAAATGTGGCCCATCACACAATCATACCACTTCACAAACTCTTTTCTGCTGGGGTAGCTTAAATCTAAACACACTCAAGCAGCTTGCTGCACTGGAGCAAGATTTCCTCCACATAAAAAAAGTCAAAACCCCCAACACAACAATGCCAAGGCAAAAAAAATCTGAACATTTTCTGCAGAAAGATGGGCCGTCTCCAAATCCTTGTGCCCTATCAGACAAATTAAAGTAAATCAAGCATGAAATGAAGCAGAAGAGCCCCGAGATAAGGCTCCTTTAAGTCGTTTACAGATTAGGATAGAGAGAGGTGCATCTGGTCTCTGGCAGTGAAGGAGGCCAGTTTCTCATCTCACAATAGCAGCCTGTGTATAGGATTACCTTACCTTGTCACTGACAAGGGAAAAAGCGCCTGCAAAATGTCTCTAACTAACTTCCTAATGTTCCCAGCTAAGTTCTCTTATTAAAGTATTAACTGTTACAATGATAGAAATAAATTTTGATAAAACAAAATAAAAACAGACACTAGTCTGATTTATGAGCTGGTCAGACGGTGATAAACTGGAGGCTCTGCTACCAGCAGATGAGCCTCTTCACTTATCAGTCAGGATTTCACTGCTAGAGACAGCAGATAACTTTCCAACTGGAATTAGCGATTCAGTGAATGGTGTGTTACTGGTTGGACTGGTGCTCTAGTAGCACCTAAAAGGGCCTCTTGTATTATCAGATGGGATTTTGCGCTGCATGCAGAGAGGCATTTCCCCGCTGGAAGTGACGGCCGAACTCAGAGGTCTGCACAGCTAATGGTTAAACTGGTGCTCCTGTCGCCACAGCAAAGGAGCCTCTCTCCTCTTATCAGCTGCCATTCAGCTTCTACAAATTGGAAGCCTTCCTTTCTTCCTTCCTTTTCTCCTTCCTTCCTTCCTTCTGCAGGAAGATGTGTCTCTCCCATCACTAATTTCTAGGAGCAGCCCTCCTGTTTTCTTGACGCCAACCCAGCCAGCCCCAGTGGTGGCCCAGCTCCCACTACCCTGTGCTGTCATGGCCATGCTGCCCCACAACCTGGGTCTGCCCTGGCCATGCCCTGGACACCCACGCAGACAGCACCAGGGGCAGTTTTGGCAGCAAGCATGCCTCTCTCCGAGCTCTGCACTAAGGAAAGGTGCCCCAGGTTTGCAGGGGTGAGGCAGTCCTGAACAGTCTTCTCTCCGTTTCTGTACTCCTCGACCCCACTGTGCTGAACACTTTGTAATCTGGATAGGAACACCTGCTTAACAAAATTGTTCCGAATATACCCCTCCAAATATACCCCTTTGCTCTGGATGCAAAGACATGTCCTAGTCCTTAAACAAAAAAAAAAAATAAGGGTTCTCTAAGAACCCCAGAAGTAATCAAACACATTTAATAAGAAGAAAGCAGGCAGATGAAAGATATCATGAAGTAACGGATCAACTTATAATTAGTGCATGCCTTGTAATTTCCACCATTTAGTTCTCTTTGTGTATAGTAGAAAAATACACAAAACATATTTTTGTGTACAAAAATACAGTCTGGATACCAAAACATCACTACCAAAAAGAAAAAAAAAAGCTTCATACCTTAAAGACATCTTACATCAGCTACTCTTACATAAAGAATAAGGATCTATATGCTCTCCAATTCTCAACAATATATGTACTGTGTGTTCCAAGGGTGAAAATATACAGTACAATGCTTTTCAATTTACTGAAACTCTAGAATGAAGAAAAAAACTCCCACCATTACAGTAGCATAAACTAGTACTAGATGGATATAGCACTAATTTACCCTCAAAGCTCTAAAGAAAGGTTCCAAGTGCACCCTTATTTGCCAAATGAGAATATTTTAAAATAGACTTGAGTATTTGTTCCTGATACATGAAGAGTAAGACAGAAACAACCCACAAGGCAGAGTATAATTTTACTGAACTAATCCAGGAAGAATGTAGGGCAGGATGTACGAAATTGTCCTTCAGGCTTTAATTGTCAGACCCTAAATTGATGGTGCTTCAGGAAATCTTCCTAAAAGTAGGAAAAAAGAGAGACAGAAGGCACTGCACCTCACCTCAGAGCACTTTTTCCACTAGCCTTTCACATCACACCGAACTCCTTCCGTTCTTCTTGCATGTTTGGGTATTGGTAAGGATGTCTCCAGCTGCCCAACCAAACTAAGACGAGTCCTTACTGTCCCAGTCCTACACTAGGACTCCAAAGCGGTGCTTTCCCCTTACTTGCCTTGCATACTGCACACCCAACAAGGTTTTGAGGATCAGGCATTTGTATTATTTTTGAAAGAGTATTTCTCTGACTTTTCATTAGCCAGGCATCACTTGCTGCTATGAAAATGAAAAATGTGCCATATTATCACCCAAAGATCTCACAAACTAACTGTAAGTGTTACTAACAGGACAGGTGGATGAAATTATGCATGGAAACACTCCTACAGGAGGCACCTTTAATCCTTTGAAGAGACTGCCTGGGCAAGGGAAACACAAACGAAATTTCTTCTGTCCCTAACTGTCAAGACTAATTTCATCTTTCCCCATCACTTTCAGCCACAGACCCCTCCTTCCCAATGAGACAGATGAATTTCTGTTCATATGTTAAAAACAATGCCAGCTCTCATTTCACTCCTTCCTACTTACCTTTTAAAATATATACTGCACACCTGTACCAGTACAATATCTTATGCTGACACGTATGATGAAACCATGATGAAAAATTATAAGCTAGTGTCTTATCCTGTCTGCATTTGTATGACTGAATGATCCAAAAGGTAGAAGTACCCAAGCTCTCCGTGAGAGATTAAGAAACCCAATTTGCAGCTGCTGCTCTTTTTGTAGGCATATGCCAGGGAAATGTGAAGGCCCTGTAAAGGATCTATATGATCTAATGATGTTTTGCACTCATCTATTTACATTAATTCTACTGTTTGCACAAATCTACAAAGGGTATGGGGAAATCAAAATATTTATATTTGCACCCCAAAATTACTCTCAGCGAACTGAGGTAATACAAACCTCTTTTGTGCAGAGAACTGATATATTTACACATCTATGACCAACTGATGATATCTAACAAGCACTCATTGCTTGCTGCTTTCAAATAATAAACTAATTTAAATTATTCAAAAAAGACAGAGGCATGCTTTATTTTCCTATTTATTAATACTATGAGAAGGTGACATGTTTACATGATATTTATACTGCTCCTATTTTTGTAGTAGACTCATAAAACTCTTAGGACAAATTTTTCTTACCTCATATCAAAAAGAGTCAGAACTATTTCATGCTACACTAAAACTGCAAATATTTGATCTGTAAAAGTTACTTTTTATTCAACAATGTACTATATTGTGTAATATAATTTTGCATAATTTCCTTTAAAAGATGTAACTGATGGCATTTCCAAAAACGTTTCCAAACTTGACAGTCCTTCTGCACTGTACATGCAAACCAGATTTTCTGAGCTGCGTATGACCTAGTACAGGACACTGTTATAATAAATTATATGGACATTAATGACATTAAATGATAAAAAGTGACAACTGTATGAAATCACTTCTTATTAATTACAATGCTGATTAACTGTTATTAAGATTCTTGTTAAAAAAAACAAAGGAGCTGCAGCAATTCCAGATTTGTCATTAGTTTTGATGATCTTTACTAGTCAGTATTAACAGTGTGGTAAATAATAAAATGTAGTATCACTCTGCTTAGGTATAAACACAAGATAAAGGATGGCACTGTAGTCTGGTGCCCTCTATGAACAAACCAATAGAAATATATACTCTTCCAGTTTTTACCACTACATAGACTTCGGACCACCACTATAATTTTAAATTCTTTTTTCTGTTCCATTCGCACAACATTCAAAAGCAGCAAGGAAGGTTTCAGAACACTCACAGATCTCATGTGCTAAAATAAACTCCACAGATTAATAGCTTATGAAAATACAAAGTGCTGCTGTACTTTCCGCTTTATAAGAGTATTACCTAGTACAAAACTTTTGATGAGAGATTCCCAAAGCCAGAGAGATCCGCGACGCAAACATAAATTTACTCTGACAATCTAGTACACCAAAGGAAAGCAAAGATCTCTGCTGGTTACCTCAGCCATCAAGACAACACTGACATTCTGTAATCTGCACAACACAAGTGAGCGCTGTGACGCAGCCAGTATCATACTCAACCCTGTTGACTCCTGGTTTCAAGGGGCAGGTCCGTGTTTAGAGCTGGGTCAGTAGCAGGTCATTGTCAAGATGAGTGAAGAGCAGGGCTTGAGTTCACACTTGTAGGTTCCACAAGATGCTGCATGCACTTATACTCCACTATAGTACTTAAGGTAGAATTAATTTTCAAGTATGTACCTCTAGGCAATTATGAAACAAGTTAATGATTTAGTCAGTCTAAGCAGAATCCATTTCAACCCTATGAAATTTTTGCCATCATTCTTATTAGAGCTGCAGACAATATTCAGACATTTTACAATAAGAACTGAACTATGAAAAGTCATGAGCTTAATTTCATTGATTATTATAGAGTAAAGCAGATTTAAACTGACTCATGCACTTCCAAACAAAAACAACACAGTGGAAGACAACTGAATGCATTATACATGGAATATCTCTACAATACCTTACAACCTACTCATTTAGGTTATGATTTAAACAGGATTTAGTATATTTAAAGTAGAATTGTAAAATAGTCACAGTGTATTGAACTCTGTTTCTGTATTGCAGATCTGATTTCGCTGAAGCAAACCCGGTCCAAGTAAGGGATCTGAGAAGACCGCAACCTATTATCAGCAGTTCTAATAGACTAACTGCATGCAGGATGATCTAGTTTGATAGACTATGTAAGCTCATATGCTTAAATCAGCAACACATGCAGCAACTCAGGGGAAGACAGAACTCTTCCCCTAGGTTATCTTTGTTAAGTTCTTGTGCCAGAGCGACAACTGGGTTTTACCATTCTGAATGTCTCTCTACTTTGTATTAGCCTTTCTATGGGATAGAAGTAGCTGAGATAGCATGAACACGAAGTATCCTAAGTTGCGGAAATAGCCTAACTGAGGCATCACAAAGCTATGTAGGTTAAATTAGCCTTACAATTTCTTTTTTTTTTTTTTTCCCTAACTTAGGCACACCTAATTATATTAAAACCATTGTCATTTAGCTAAATAACAGTTCTCCTCTCCAAATCAAGTTTCTCTATATTTCTTAGGAAGCATGTGTATTCTGATTTTCAGGTATAGACAGTGTCATGCAAAGCAGCTTAGAGAACTGATTATCAGGAAGACATAGAAAGACCCAGGCAGGTAAAATGACAGATTATTATGAACATCCGGGAAGACATGCTTTCTAATGCTACCATCCAAGACCCTCTTAAGCTGCTTTGAGACACGACCATATACCTCACTAGTGTTTCCATATTTTTTTCATGGCAGGCATACCAAATAAACTTTTCTGTTCGAACACAATTCATTTAACATCTTTTTAAACCTATGCTTGAAGAATCAAGACTGAAGTACTTCTGATAAATAATGCTTGAAGACAGCTCATCAGCCTACAGTTCAGGTTAGAAACAGACAGAAACAAGGAACAAACAAGACACTGCGTGCTATTGCCAGTGGTTCCTGTTGGATGAAATAAGTACTTTGCATAGTAGAAGCATCAAACTGTATTTCTGTTCAAGTAAAACAATACACAAACTAAATAAAATAAATAATGGTACCCTTAAACCTTCAGCCACTCTCTCAATAGTCTCTATAATAACTCCTAAAAAGAACAATAACCAGTATTATTATGCAAAGAAGTACCTATTCTTATAGCAGCATACAGCGCTCATGGTCTTCTAAACACTTGAAAAACCTACTAATACTTCTTTTAACAGACCTGCAAATACATTCAAGTATTCTTGACTATACATGCTTACAGCACAGAAGACACTTCTAGAGGTGGGGGTGTCTGAAAAACCCATCATGCAAATATCGTTCATCAGAAAAACTGTTGGCTATTTTCACTTCAAAGATACAACTGCATTTCATTCCCACCTCTTTCTTCCATGTATCAGTAAAACAGATTTTCTCATTTTGTGTCTTTGCATAGATTGCGTATTTAATGCCAATCAGTTTACTAATTACTCCAAACCTAAAGTGAAACCTGTATTTATACAGGTAGAGGAGGGTTCATTTATTTCTCACTCTCAGGGCTCTGACACTTCAAGCAGGGGAAGAGGGGGAGCAGGGGAAGGAGGAAGGAATTTTTTAAAATGGTGTGGTTCCAAATATTCGAATTCCCATCAGAACCATACAACTACTTTATCTTTCTTCTTTCACCACTAATTACAAATAAATTCATCTTTCTCTTATGAAGCCTGAAGTTTGTTGTTGTTAGTAGATGAGTTGCATTCAAACTTCAACAAAAAAGATGAAGCCAACATTGAAATTCATCTCACAGTCCAGAATTTACTTAACGGCCAGCCTGTGTGCTGTGATAAACGGAATGATGATCCGGCAACATGTCTTTATCCATGGTTTGCTTTAATTAACGCCGGCTTGTTTGTTGAAAAGATGATTAATATGCCAATGAAAATTGCATAATTGAATACCACAACACTGGCACAATCAGAAAGACACATGCAGTTTTTTGATTAACATTTATTATTATTATTATTATTGTGTGTTTTAATGTACTCTTCTCACTATGAAATGATGCAGTTTTTGACTGAGAGGTGAGGAAAAGCCAGGTTAAGTACAGGATCTTCTGTGGGCAAGAAAACAGATGTGATGCAATTTAATCATGCAGAAATAGTTCCTTGGTCAAGCATACATTTTTCCAAACTCAAAATACAAGTAAAACCACCTCAGAAAAAGAAAACACAGAAAAAATAACAAGCTGTAACAAAAAGTATAAACACAAACAACAAAAAGCAAATGGTAATGACCACATACTAAAAAGAAAATAAGTATAAAAACTCCAAATAACATATTCAATATCATAATAATTAGTATGTGAGAATCAAAGGAAACAATTTTTAAGCAACAGAAATTATAAGGAACTTTTAGTCTAAAAGCACCAACGTGTTACACTAACAAAGTCCTAAAAATAGGAAAACTAAAGTACTATCCCTTTCCAGAACTTTACCTGAACAAGTGTCCTAACTGGAATTTGTTAACATATTCATCTGGTTAAATCCATGTTATTGGCATGACAGTGCCAATTAAGTTATGGACCAGGTTTTATTTTAACTGTACCATTTATTCTTTTGGTTTTCCTCTCTTTTCTTATCCTTACTGTCCAATTGTCCAAGGCAGTTGCTAATCTTATTTAACACCAATTCTCATGCAAAGACTAGCTTTTAAGGGACAGGAATATCTATTTTCTTTACAAAACTGAATTCAGACTTGCATACCCAGAGAGGTGGTAGAAGTTCTTTCTCTGGAGACAATCAAAACCTGCCTAGAAGCTATCCTAAGCAACCTGCTCTAGGTGAACCTATTCTGGCAGAGGGTTGGACTAGTTGATCTCCAGAGGTGCCTTCCAACCCCTGACATTTTCTAATTCTGTGAATAAGACATATCATAGGCCTGTAAATATCTTGGCTATTTTAGAATCAAGCTAGTAGCAAAACTGATGATGTTTGAGCTAAAAACCAGAAATCTTGCCAGAGTTCTCCCTCAAAATTAGTATCTACATACTGAATTCATACTTTCTTCGGCACTTTAAGCAGGCACACGAATTTTCTGATAACTGAAGTTCCATTATTTAGATTAATAAACACTTGCCCAGGATAACACAAAGCAAATATTGCTGCACCTTTACTATAAACTAATAAAACAGCCAGGAAAGATTCCCCCTTTGTCTTTCTATTAAAAAGCAGCACAAATAGAAAGATTTCTGCAAGAATTGCTTTTCAAAGATCCTCTCCCATTGGCCTTAGATGATGAGGCAAAAAATGAAGGAGAAAGACTCACAGGAAAAGATTTCAACAATTCCCAGGTTACACCTGATCCTGAGCAGAAGCAGTGAGAGCTCAGCGGCGCAGTAAGAACAGAAAAGAGCAACTGCGCAGCAGGTGAAGGACCTCCATCCTCCCACTTCATCCTCCAAGGCCATATATTGTTCTTTAGGCTTCGAGCACAGATTTCTCACTACTTTACTTTGAAATTAGTGCATTTTTGAAGAAAGCTCCTTAATAAGCACATTGGAGGCACACGAAACTCACAGGATTTCTAAGCAAGAGACCCACCAAGAGCCTCATCTTATGTGCATCTTTGGGAGACACTGATTTTCCGGTCTGAAGTTTATGCTGGAGGTTATTTAAGCACCTGAATACTCACATTTGTAACTCAGTATTGAGAATACCGGCAAGGAAAACAAGATAAATTACAGTTTTTTGAAGAGCCACAAAGAAGTCACATGGAGCCACTCTTGTATTTCCTCACCCTAGCATTCTTAGTGTAACTAAAAAAGGCCCTTTACCTTGCAGTGTGAACATCAGAACTAAAATAAATAAATAAATTAAAAAAAATATAATATTGATCAGGATCAGAGAATTACAGCTCCTGAAAACCTGCCCGGATGAAAATAAAACAATTCACTTGGGAAATACTTGATTGATTAACAGGTACAAATATTTTAAATTATATGATACTTTTAAAAAAAAATTTATCAAAATTCAAACAAATGGGGAAACAGAAGACCTGAAGAAAAGTTCACTCTTAGGCATAAGTCCCTCGGAATAGCAAGTGCTGATGAATTTAATAAAACTCCTCAGAGGCATGATCTAGGAAACAGTGTTGGAAGTGCTGAGCCCCCCCAGCTGTGCAACATCTGAACCAGGATGGACTCAGTCCTATCCAAAAATTTGACAGGGAAAACACTACATTTTACGCCATGGGGACTTACAACCAGATCAATTTTTTCAATTTCTCTGGTATTATAATCTTGAAACTGGACTGTTTTCTGAACACATTCAAGCTGTGTTATCAGCAGATTCAAACTTTAGGTTGCAATGTCACTGTTCATGTTACTCCGTACAATGTAGAGGCAAACACTGCAAATTGCTTAACAACTACAGATCACGGCTGCTGTCCTGGACCTTTCTAGACACAAATTAAGAATGTATGCAAAAAGAACGTACACAAAAAAACCCCATCCTAACAATGTTCAGCTCTACAGCTATGAATTTTAAGTTTCATTTTGCTGACTTTTAATTTATCTTACTTTTGAAGTAAATAAAATATTTTACTCTTCCTTTCTCAGAGTTGTATAGGGTTACGAAAGAAGTAAATATTGGTGGTAGGTCAGAGGTACGTAAAAACATTAACATGATCATCAAATGAAACAATCAAAGAGAAGATTTAAAACACACCAAAGGAAGGTTATTTTTCTACCCAAAACCAGGGCAAGAGCCCAAAGTTACATCAATAACAGAAATCAAAATTACCAAATGTAAATGTAAAGATAAGACTACGTCCTCTGATCAAGGAAGTTGCAGAGTGCAAAATACCAGAAGATGGCATGGGATAACAGGGGAATACCCCTACCTGACTGCCATGTCCTTAGAGTCCTTTGCATTTGATCCATTTCTGACCACTGCCAGACAGATACGGTTCTAAATAGGTCATGACTGTCCATTAGAGCTTTAAGACGTTTCTTATGCAAATTCAATGTGCTAGACCTTTAATACTTTCCACAAATCTGCCTTCTACAGTCTCCAATGACTATTATTCTTTTTCCTTTATTTTTTTCAAATTCATCGGTCTTTTCTGCTATTGAGACATGTGATGAGGTAATTGGCTCAGTCTCACTGCAATGTCAGACCTAGATTTTAATTCCCGAGTAGATTTTGGACAATCAAAATGAACAGACGTGTTTTTTTCCCTAGAAGTTTCTAAAGCTCCTTCCCAAGTAAGTGTTATTTTAATAACCTTATTCAAATAATTAATGAAGGTGTTAAGTAAAGCCAAACAAATAAATCCTTACCAAGAACCGATCTCTTTACATCACTGCCAGATGGTGCCCTAAAAATTCAATACTCTATTATTTCATAAGAACCTTTTGTTTATGATTCTTGAGCCAAGTTCACTCCATGTGATTGCATTCACATGTACGCCAGTTTGAATTAATCAGTTTGGGAGTATGGTTTCATGAGTATCAGAGGTTTTATTGAAATACAGATATCACATTTCTTCTTTACTAATATGTAATTCAGTCTTTAAATATCCAATATATCTCATAAAGTCTCTTTATTAGAGATGTGTGTTTATTATTTCTGATACTACCCTTATCTAGAGAACAGACTGTGAACCACGTGAACATGGGAGCTTCACTGACTTAAAAAGGACTACTTTCTGAATAACTGCTCACCAAAGCAGTGAGGGATTCACTGTGTAGCCTCACTGGTTACTGGACTTTTCTTTCCAAGTATTTTGTTTGTCACTTTTCCCTGAACACAAGCTGAATTGTGGGTTTGGTTAATAAAATTAATTACTTTATTCATCTGTTCAGTTATTTCCTTGACAATATGATAGGTATTACCATGTTTGTGAATGCTATCAATTTCTAATACTTCCTTGCATGTTCTTCCTTATTCTATAATGTCTTCCATTAATTGCATATACTCTTTTTAAAGATCTATTTTTTTTAAAAAAAAAAATCTTTCCTTACCACTATAGGACTCATTCTTATAAGTGTTCTAAAGAAAGCTAATGTTGTGCCAAATATTTTAAAAACAGAAAGGGAATGACCTGGATAATAGGCCTGTTAGTCTGATATTGATACATGGCAAAGCAATTTGAACAGATGATACAGCTTAATTAATAAAAAATTAAATACAAGTAATAAAATTAGTGCCAATCAACATATGCTTAAGGAAAATAATTTAAAATATTAACTTTGTATTCTCTATTTATAAGATCATGCTTAGCTGATAAAAACTGTATGTTACCACTATTACATTTACACTTCTGTAAGATATTTGACTTAATATGATATTCCATTTTTAATATCGGTAAGATAATAACAATGAAAAAATAAGGCTTAGTAGAAATTGGACAACTGAACATTGTTAGTCACTGACTGGATATATGTTCAGTGAACCCCAAAAGCACTGGTTCCTGACCCTTCATTACTTAGCATCCTTATGAATGACAAGACAAAAAACCAAACCATTTAACAATCAAGTCTGAGAAAAAAAAAAACAATTGGAGAAGACTAAATAAAGATGAGGACATCATAATGAGCTGGCAAATCCAGGCTCACTGCATGTGTGTGGTAATACAGAAAAAAAAAGTCCCCCCAGGACCAAACAATGCAGGACACATCCACAGGGCAGGGGACTCTCTTCTGAGAAGCACTCTCCTTGGAAAAATGTTTGGGGATTCAAACCTCTTATCAGCTGAGCAGGATTTCCCAGTTGAACACTGTAGCCAAAAGTGGAAATGCATAGTAGCGAGCCCTACTAAACAGCAGCAACAGAAATATATATTGTGCAGCAGTAGAAAGGTTATATTAACTGGGCAAGATAGCACTGGCATGAATCTGGCATAACTCTCTTGCTCCAGTTTCCAGAAGAAAGCTGAAAACTTTGAGGAGATTTAATGGAAACACATTGAAATAATTAAAAGGTCAGAAAGGATGTCTTATGGTAAAAGAGCCAAAAAATGTCAAAAATGTCAAAAAAGTCTCCTCGAGTTATCAAAAACAATGTTATTCTTTGACTTGGGCATGCATGTAAGTAGAGTTCTTGATCAAGCAATCAAAGATACAACAAAGATGTAAGTAAATGATTGGAAACTGCAAGTAGGCAAATGCAGACTCAAATAGGCTGGACAATTTTAAAAGAATTCTTCAACATCAAATCAAACTATCAAAAATAAAATTTATAGAAAATTTAAATTCAGAATTTAAATTCTTCTCCTCAGCACTGGTAAAGCTACACCAGAAGTACTGTGTTCAGTTCTAGGATCTCCAGTATAACAGAGACTTGGAAATACTGAAAAGAATCCAGTGAAGGGCTGCAAAAATAACTAAAGGATTAGTATGAGGAAATGAGGAAATCTGAGGAAATTTTCTCAAATGAGGCACTTTTTAAGCTAGAGAAGAGAAGGGTCAGAGGCTCATTAGTGTATACAAGTACATGAAGGGACAGTGTAAAGATGATGGAGCTGCGCTCTTCTCAGTGATGCCCAGTGACAGGATCAGAGGCAGTGGGCACAAACTGACACACAGGAAGTTCCCCTCTGAATACCAGGAAACACTTTCGACTATGAGGTGACTGAACACTGGAACAGTTTGCCCAGAGTGGTTGTGCAGTGTCCATCCCTGGAGATGTTCAAAAGCCATCTGGAGGTAACACTGGGCCATCAGCTCTACACGACCCTGCTTGAGCAGGCAGGTTGGACTAGGTGACCTCAAGAAGTCCTTTCCAAACTTAATCATTCTGTGGCTCCATGATTCTGTGACAGCTGGGCTCAACTGGTACTGGTGACTACTCCTGCAGTTTGATAAGAAGTGGAGTACTACAGGATCTGTGATAGGAAGCATGTTGTTTAACAACTTAAACAATGACCTGGAGGATAGCTTGGCATGCCCTACCCTTAAATTTTCAGATGACGTTAGATTTGGAGGGAACCCATTGAAAGACAGCCATTCAGAGTGGCCCAGACAGATGGCAGGAATTGGCTTACAGGAACCTCACAAAACTTCTAATGAACAAATGCAACGTCTGGAGTTTGGGCAGAAAGGAACTCTAGCAGTGGCACAGGCATTGCCTGTTTGGGCAGAAGCTCTGCTGAAAAGTACTGGGGATGTTTCTTGACAGAAAGTTGAACATAAGCCAACAGTATACTCTGGCAGCAGCCAGGTCAACAGCTTCCAGAGCTGTATTAACAGGAACGCAGAAAGTAGACCAAAGGAGGTGAGTATTCCCCTCTACTTGTTCCACCACATCTGGAATACTACACCCAGTCTTGGGAATTTCATTATAAGATACTGACGGATTGAAGCAAGTTGAGCAAAAACTCAAGATGGTCAGGAAGCTGCAGCACTTACTCTGCAGAAGACAGACAGAGAACTGAACTTGAACAGCCTAGAGAAGACTTCAAGGGGAAATTAACAGCAGCCTTGCAATATTAAGAGGATATTATCAAGAAGGCAGAAGCAGACTCTTACTAGTAATGCATGCCAGGCAGACAAGAAACACTGGACATGAATCAGAAGAAGAAAGGTTCAGACTGGATATGAGGAGAGACTTTTACCATCAGGACAGCAAAGCACTGTAACAGGTTGTCCAGAAAGCACATGCAGTCTCCATCCTTGGAGATTTTCAAGATCTAGTAGGGCAAAGGCCTAGTATGCCTGGTCTGATCTCAGAGTCAGCCATGCTTGGAGAATGAGACTAGACCAGAGACCTCCAGAGGACCCTTCCAACCTGCATTATTACAGGCTATCTTTTTAATGGTATGATGTGCTTCAAAACATAACTACATTCTGCCTAAAATATATCTTTTGCTCTACAGCTAGTCAAATTGGATGTTTTTTCCCGGCCTTTTAACTTACACATTTTATGTATCCTACATGTTTTACTTAGCAGACTTATTTTTAAATACACTACAAACTTAAGTTAACTTTCAGTAAAAAAGACAAGCTAAGATTTCTCATTATTGTCACTGGATGAAGGAACCTTATTAAACTAGTTGTTGCATCTAAGATACTAATTTTATCATAAAAGATAAAACAGATAGGGCTGTATGCACCATATTTTGTCATCCTGATGTACAAGCAGTTGCACATGCATCTGTTATTAAAGCAGGATTTACATTTATCAATGTATAGATGTCAAGTTGAAACAACACCCTTAGGAGAAGGGAGACGATGGGGAAAATATCAAGCACTAACAGAATGCTTTTAAGTGTTCCATATTTTTCTTTGCAAAAGCATCAGAGAGATTGAGAAACAGAGTAAACTGATTTAAGACTCCTTTATATTTGAGGTTTTAATAGAGCATGGAGCATTAGCTTGCTATTCACATCAGCCTAATGAAGTAAGTGCCTTTAATTTTAAGGCAAACCACAGACAACAACAAAATATCCTCTGCTACATCCTTCAAGGATAACCCCTATGGTAAGTGATCATACAGCTTGTGGTTACCTGCAATGAATTCGGTGAACAAGCAGGATTGTAAGTGACTCATGGGCACTCTGCTCTAATGATTTATGCAACCTTATAAAAGAAGCCCCAGGAGAAAATGAGACTAACATAATCACATAGTATCCAATATATAGAAAAGTGAACTGCATTGTGCCGCATATTAATGTCATAATGGAAACAGCTCACTGGATGTCATTCCCTAGAGCCTCTGACTCAGCCACTTGTGGTGGCTTCTGGAAACATGTTCCACTTTACATATATAAGCCCTATAGAGACAATATCATTAAAGGTTCAGCATCAAACCAATTCATTGTTTCCATCTCAAGCTCTGTTTCCTGGTTGTTTTAACTGAATAGGGCTCCAACAAGACATAAACAGCTGTGGAAATAGATATTTCCTGTGTTCCTGATGACTTCATACATCTAGTGAGGT
The DNA here is from genome assembly GCF_000703405.1 of Apaloderma vittatum. NCBI lineage: Eukaryota > Metazoa > Chordata > Aves > Trogoniformes > Trogonidae > Apaloderma > Apaloderma vittatum. The sequence continues at coordinate 9,004 of NW_009734410.1, read as the reverse complement.
TCAGGGTGCATGATTATTTATGTAATAAACAATAATTGTTACAAACATTAATTATATACCCTCAAAAGCCCCAGGGAGGGATGCATTTACACACAGAGTGGGACGCAAATGTGCAAAAAAATAAGAAAAATATATCTACTGTTTTATTTTTCTTTACACATCCTATGGACATGAACACGATTTCCAGAGTTTTCACAACCTACCATCGTCACAGACTATAACTGTAATTGCAGCTGTTGAGTGTGGAGAACAAAAAAAAGCAAGCTGTAGATATTTCAAGCTATAAAAATCTAGAGAAGACTTTCCCCTATGTTACTTGCTCATGAAGAAGTTTTGTGCAAACGAAGAAATATGATTTAAGACATCTTAATCCTACAGATATTCATAACTTTTTTGTTGTTGTTTTTGGACTGAAAGAAATCTTACGTCATTTTGTTTTCTTTCTTCTTTGTAAACTGACTAAAAGTAACCTCCTATAAACTGTTCAAAAACATTTTGACAGCGTTTCACTGCACTCTCAGAACAAGGATGACTTTGCTGGAAATCTTTTCTGATATTATTAGAGTTGGCCATTCAGTGTGCATTCAAATAAATTTTATACCAAAAGAAAAAGAAATATTACACATATATTTAAATACATTAGTTAATTTTGAAGTCTAAGGAGCAGAATCCAGTCTCATTTTTTTTCCTTGTATTTAACTGATCTTATTTCATTATCCAGTAAATTAAACAGAAATAACAGCATAACTACTATTATGAAAGATCAAATGGGAAAACCCACTGTTGTTACTCTGACATTACTGGAAAACAAAGTCAATTCAGGAGAGAACTTGAGCACACATTTTACTTGAATTGTGAGTAGAATTCACAAGTTAGCTGTTTAAATGGTGGTTAACAGTCTAACACTAACTTCACCTGTCTAAAAACTTGGTGTCAAGTATAAACTACACATCCAGGTTCTATCTGCAGTAAACCAAGACATGTTCCAAGAGGTACATGTAGGTTCTTGTAGATAGCTATCTTAAAATGGAATGAGTAAAGGTGCTTATCTCACTTCATTGACTAAAGACTACCTTAAACTAACTTACAGATGACTATACTTAGATAAGACAAAATTAAAAGGACCGTCTGAGCATTTCTTGAAATTCTATTCTAACCTGGAATTGAAAATAGGGAGAGATCTGAATGGTAGCAGAAATGTAGGCAGTAAAATTAAAATGAAGAAAAATGTGGGCTTGATACTCAGTGGGACAGAGACCATAGTGACAACAGATATGGAAAAGGCAGAGGCACTGCCTGCCTTCTTGGGTTCAGTTGTCACTTCTAAGTTGTGCCAATCAGGATTCCCAGGTTCCTGAGCCTAGGGGTGAGTGTAGGATACTTATTCACAGGTCTGAAGATTAAGTATGGGAGCACTTCAGTAAACTGGACATAAACAAGACCATGGGACCAGACAGGCTGCATGCAAGGATGATGAGGGAGCTGGCCAACGTCACTTGAATCCATTCTCCATCACCTTTGAAATGCTGTGACAACTGTGAGGAGCGAAGTTCCCCTATGACTAAAAGTAGGCAAGTGTTACACCAACCATCAAGAAAGATAAGGAGGTTCCAGAGAACTACAGGTTTTTCAACCCAAACTATGACCCTCAGAACAGTATGAAGCAAATCAGTGTCACATCCAGGCACATATAGGATAAAAGGATGGTTGGGAACTCCTGGCATAGATTTATTGAAGGCGTATCATGCCTAACCATCCTCACTGGTTCCTAAGGTGAAACAACTGGCTCAGCAGGTGAGCGGACAGCAGTGAATACCATTGGACTTGAGAAAGGCTTTCTACAGAGTATTCACATAGGCAGACAGGTGAAATATGAACTGGATGGAGAGATGGAAAAGTGGGTAAAACACTGGCTGAACCATTGAATCAAAGGACTGTGGACAGCAGTACAAAGTCCAGCAAGAGGTCAGTTACTAGTGGCATCTCTCACAGGTCAGTTCTGGGGCCAATGCTTTTTAACATCATTGTGAATGGCCTGGATCACAGGAAAGAATGTCCTTCGAGTTTGCAAATGACACCACATTGGTGGGAGCATCTGAGAACCACTGGAGGGCAAGGCTGCTATTCAAAGGGATCACAACAGCCTGGAGAAACAGGCTGACAAAAACAGCCCAAAGTTCAATCAAGCTGAATGACGAGTTCTCTACCTGGGACAGACTGGCCCCATGCAACAGTACTGGTTGGGCACTGCTCAGCTGGAAATTAGCTTTGCTAAAAAGAATCTGCAACATCAGTGCCAGGAGAGGAAGGCTGAGGGGTTTTAAATGCTGTATTCAAATATGTAATGGGAGGGTAAAGACAACACAAAGCCACTCTCCTATTGGAGGTACTCAGGGAGAAAACAAGAAAAAACGGACATGAGTTGCAACAAGGGAAGATTGGAACAATTTCCACAACATAAGCTAGGCAAACATTAGAACAGTTAAGCAAGGAAATCAAACACTGAACACTGCTCAGAAAGTCTGTAGAATCCTTGGTGATCTTCAGACCTTGACCAGGAAAGGCCTCGAGCAATGTTATTAGAGTTAGCCTAGCTTTGAGCTGCGGTTAGACAAGATGACCTCTAGAGGTGCCTTCCAATCTATATTATCCTACAATTCTAAACAGTGGTATTATTTATAGCTATTAATTAATAACTATTAATTAGTAATTGATGCATTCATAGTAAATGTCTTCCAGGATCAAGGCTCTCCTGGATGAAAAAGTCTGATTACATTTTGAAAACATTATCAGTGAAAGGAAAATGTCTTGCATAGTAAGAAAAAAAAAGCACAGCTTTACTCTTATTCATATCATGTCAGTTATTCATGCTTTCTCTTTCCAATATGCAAAACACATTTTCAATACAAATCAGAACTAAAGACAGGGTCAAGACTTCATAATTTAGTTCTTAATTGAAGTTCAGTGGAATATAGGTAACAATACTGAAGAAAAAGATGGAGAAAATCTCACTTCAGCAGCTGCTTATCATTTCATGTATCTAAAACTCTTTTTATTCTGATTCCATAGGTGTCTAAACTCAAGTGCAGTTGCATTTTAAGGTGCTAGGTTAATATCCCTCTAAATCTATCAAAATGCAAAGACACAAAGCAAAGAGGTTCTGTACACTCAGAGCAAATCGAATATACCTGAAAAGCACAGAGCACAGCACAGAGTGCTTAAAAACTAGAAAAATTTACATCCTTGACATATAAGCCAAGAGTCTTCTTGAACTAAAAAAGACGTTCTTGTATTTTCTAGTAGAAAATTCTGCATCGACTTATTCCTTTCTTTTTACTTCCTAAATATTTTTCCCAGCATATGCTGGCTTTTCTGATTAAGTTTCCAATAAACCATCAAACGATTAGGCCAAGAAACATGAAATTCAAACATATGAACAGTGGACTAAAAAGGTTCTCAGTTTTGGTAGCTTCTCAATGCTTGAAAAGCACAGGTAGAAGCAAAGAGGAGCAGGGCACGTTGATTTTGGACTCCAGTGATGCTGGATTAGCCTGAAACAAAGACGTCATGCTCTCCTCTTCACAGGCCCCTATTGCCTTAGTGACACTAATCCGTAACACTACAATGTAGATCATGCATTGCTGTAGTATAGCTACCTCAGTCTACTCTAAGAGAATAGACACTCTGAGGATAGCTCAAACAGCCTGTCTTCTGCAGGGCTGTAAACAACTCTTTAAATCAGTAACTGTACCAATGCAATATTACTGTCACTCTATGCTTACATTTTTTCCAGTTCAAGTAGAACATATCATAAGTTTCATGCTGTATTTCCTGATAAGTTAGTAGTTTATGTTAAACTTAGACTTCAAGTGACCTGACATTAACGATGTTTATCTACCACTTTGGCTGCTAGATACTAAGAAACGTTTCCCTCGTTCCCAGATGAGCCAAGCCAGCCTCGATCCCCATTCTGTCATTCTGACTGGGAGCCACAACGAGCAGCAGCACGAAGATTTTTACAGGAGGTTAGGGGGCTCAGAGCTTGTCTCCTGGTGATAAAATTAGAGAGGAGAATTAAAGTGATTACACTCTAAAAATGACTTACTGGAAGTGACAGGTTTTTCTAACCTAAATATTTTTTAAGTACCAAATTTGTCACTCCTGTAAGTTATGTGTTACTAACTGTAAAATTATTTTATAGCAGCAGTAAAAGAAATGAAGTACTTTTAGCGAATGTTTTCACATAAATCAGGGACCTTGTATTCAATTCACATTTTATTTGCTTATATAGGGATTCTTTTATTTTTGACTGAGTTGCTGCAGACCATAGCACTGCCAGCTCCCCAGTTAGACTCTCATGAGCCGAAACAAGACACCAAGCAAGGTAAATTTAAAAAACAGGTAGTTAAGACTGCTGAGGTGGTCTAGTGATGATTTAGAAGATGCAGCCAAAGGAGAGACATGGGAAGTGTAACACCACACAGGCTGTACACCGCAATTACTGTACACAGTTCTGAATAGCATGTGTGCCGGTAAGGGCCAATAATCTTCCCCTTATGCCTCAAGAGACTCCACTCAACTCAGATACTTTGCTCTCTGTAAAGCCCACTCTACCACATCTGGCCTGTAGACTCTTCCGTGAGATGCAGCAGTAGCAAAGGAGATTCAGAAAAACCTGAATTATACTAGTTAAATTATAAACTAAAATTTCAGGAGACCACCTAACTTGACTTTCTGCGACCCTCACTTCAAGAAAGATCTTGAGGTGCTGGAGCGGGTCCAGAGGAGAGCAACGAGGCTGGGGAAGGGACTGGAGGGAAAGTCCTGTGAGGAGAGGCTGAGGGAGCTGGGGGTGTTCAGCCTGGAGGAGAGGAGACTCAGGGGGCACCTTATCACTCTCTACAACTGCCTGAAGGGAGGCTGCAGTCAGGTTGGAGTCGGGCTCTTCTCCTGGGCAACCACTGACAGGACAAGAGGACACAGCCTGAAACTGCGTCAGGGGAGATTTAGGTTGGATCTCTGGAAGCCCTTCCTCATGGAGAGGGTGCTCAGGCACTGGAATGCACTGCCCAGGGAAGTGGTGGAGTCACCGTCCCTGGAGGTGTTTAAGGAGAGGCTGGATGTGGCACTTAGTGCCATGGTCAGGCTGATGTGGTGGTGTTGGGTCATAGGCTGGACTTGATGATCTCAGAGGTCTTTTCCAACCTCAACAACTCTGTGATTCTGTGACTTAAATCCTCATTAAACTCCAGGTGAAGACTGGGGCAGGTAGGGGGACCACATGGGTGTTGGACTTCCCTGAAGAGAAATATCTGAGATATAGCTAGACTTGATTTTTAAATTAAATTTGTAAGGAGTAAATCAGAGCCATTCTCTCCACCTTGCTTTTCAAACATGAGAAAAAAGGGTTTGGTGATTTGTTTCTATATTAAAGTTGAGTCTATACACATTGATTATTAATAAAGTACAGTATTACAGAGGTGAAATGAACTTTAGCTGTGCTAAGTACAGTAAGATTTCATAGCTGTCTCTATATTATGCTACAGTCATTGAAAACTAGTGTCTTCAGATGTGATTTTGTTTGGTTTTGGTTTTTTTGGCTGAGCTTCTGTCCTAGTTCACTTACTGAGAATTCATAAGTATAACAGGTGACCTAAAAAGAATGTTTTAAAATTATATGACAGAAAGACTAAGTGGCTGGTTGTGAATAATTTTATGATACATATACAAGATAGATATTTATATTGTTGTTAACATATTACTGGAAATAGGGTATGAAAAATCACATGAGATTAAATTTTTCAATTTCTCCTCTTCTGGTACATTTAGAAACAATAAAGATTGATGCTCTGTCCTTTCAAAATGCAAATATTCACACATGCATGTGACCAGTTTTAACAACTAAGCATCTGAAATGACTAGTTAGCACTCAGTAAACTATTAAGGGGAAACTGTGAAAGTAAATTCTAGTATTTGTGCACAGAAATGTTTAGATTGGTGCCTGTTTCAAAAATGAAAACAAATATTAGTTTAATAAAACAAAAGTCTTCAAAGGAAGACCAGGGGCCTCATCTTCAAATAACAGCTTTAAATCTATTTTTGAGACCACAAAGCACATTTTGGCTTGTATCCTAGTGAATTTTGTGCAATTTTTATTATAATTTATCACATAACAGAAAATCTTTAAATCTGAGTGAGAGAGTGTCCTGGTTTGACACAGAGAAATTTGGTTATTTATAGCCATATATTAGCTACTATGTGGTGTGGGACACTGCACAATGCAAGAGATTCAAATAACAATTTTAGATTTTATGCAAATTACACAGTATCAATTTAAAAGTAAACTAATTCTTCAGAAAACAGATTTTTTCCTAGCAAAATTTCAGAAACAAACTCAAACAACCCAAAAGCTGGAATTCATAAGCAATTGCCTTCCTTTCTGCTTTTTTTTTTTCCAATGTGCGATAAACCTCACACTTAAAAACTATCAAATCAAAAAAATACTACATGTGTTTATCTCTGAGTTCAATGGATGAGACACACCAGCCATAACTATCTCCTACACACTTATCCAAACAAGGGCTAAAATGTTTGTTTCCTCTCTAAATAGACATCTTAACAAAAGATGAATAAAGAGGAAAAATGTGACAAAAGGAACAGCAACACCAACAGTTCCTTTTCCAGTGTCTTCACAGCTGGTGAATGGCAACTGGAATCTTTACACAATATTCATAGCTGGAGATACAAAGACTGGTGGGGTGGACAGGAAAGGTTGCCTTCTTTATCTTAAATATTTTACCTTACAGCTAGAACCATTCATACTGTAAACACCATCTAAATTAAAATGTAGACTGTTATGTTAAAAAGGGGAATAACTGAAGTTTAAAATAATAATGTCAATTGGAAATAACTAGGACATTTTTAAGTCTAATCAGGCTTTTTTCCACTCTGGTAACATATAAAATATGAGATCTTCAAGTTGTTCACATACAGCTGGATGTATCTCTGAGCTTCTACCATGCTACTACAAACAGCATGTATAACACACAACATACAACAAATTTACACAACTCTGGAGATAAAAATCATCTAGGGAGTCTCAGTTATCTGATTTCAAATTCACTTTCAAGGGACAATAGTATGTCATTTCAGAACACAAAGGGGAAGAATGATGTTCCTTATTGCACAAAGACATCTCTTTACTTTAGAGTATTTCCAAATGCAGCTACTGCTTAAAGGTTTGGAGTCTGATCCTTTTTTCCGTAGCACAATGACAAAAAAAGCTCGGAAGGCATTTTAGCTGATTTAGCATTTTGCCATTCTAAAATCCTCTGTGAAAGGGTTTTAAGTGTGAAGAAGCGAGAATAGGTAGGTAACATGCACTAGAGTTAGTTCCATTATTAACTCTTCCTCTGCAATTTCAGGAAGGGTTAGAAAGCCGTAAGAGAAGGGTGGTGCAGGGAAAGGAAAAAATGTTTTGGGTGGTGTTTTTTTTGTTGGTAACTTGAAACGGGAAGAAAAAGAGAATTATCCAGAATTACTATGTCATTCAGAAGAGATTAATGATGGAATAAGGACTTCTTATTGACTTCTAGATTTATTATTATTCATTTTTAATAGCACCAGAAGAACCCTAAACAGTGAGGAAAAAAGGAAAGAAAAAAAATAGAAAACAAAAAAAGTAATCTGCACATTCTCTGAAGCCCACATTCCTTTTGACCATGAAACTCCTTCTCAAGTTAAGAAACCTTCCTTATGATTTCCTTTGTCCTCCCCTCCTGACCTCAACTATTGTCCTTACAAGCACAATTTCAGAAGCTCTCCCTTTTCCCTCTCTTTTGCACATTCTTCCCTATAACCCTGCACAAAATTGAACCGCACTAAGTATACAGTCTTAACTGGTTTTGCTACCAATTGCTACTGAAAACTTGTTCCACCTGCAAAAAGCAACTATTCCTCGCAATTTCCAATATTAAAAAAATCATGCTGACAATTGAACTGTTGTTAGCACAGGCTGGCATGGTCATTTCTTTTCCAAAGCATTTATCACATCAGTTTTCACTAGGTCCAAAATTATACCACAAAAATAACGTAACTATACATCCAAACAGCAATAACTCCTTCCTTCAAATTGTCTCTTTATAAAATGGAATTGTGAGATCCCTGGACAGGACTTCAAAACTCTACAGTGCCACGTAAGCTCACACTTTAAAATTACTGTCTTTCAAAACCCTTGCTTAGTTGATGTAAGTGATTTTAATCTAGCATACTGCTACCTTAAAGCTCACTTAATGGTATTACCTGTTTCTATCCAGCAGTGCTACTACCTACACTCTGCTCCTGCAGACATCTTTAACTTTACAAACCACTATACCTCACATAGAGTTAGACACGTAAATAACTGCAGATCTTGGCGTCCCTGCCCATGACAGGGAGGTTGGATTAGATGCTCTCCAAGGTCCCTTCCAGCCTAGGCCATTCTATGATTCTATGATTCTGTCACACTTTTGAAACAAATAGCCACAAAATCCTGTGGAGATGGCGCTACTAAAATGTCTTCATCCCTGACACAAGGTACACAGATTTATTTAAGGTCCTTGCATACAGACTACTCAGAACTTAAGCACATAAGTAGCAGCTACCTAAACTAATAAACTAGCAGAAGTCCCAGAGAGGGACTATTTCACATGCAACAAGTTCATAAACCAATTCCAGAAACCATCTTTGAGATCTTAAAAGAGTTGTAGTATTTGATACAAACTTCTACCTGTAACATTTGGAAAGTATTACTACAGCTTATTACATAGAGATCAGAGAACAGGTTTGGTTTTGTCATGCATCACTGTTCTCTGAAATAAAATCGATTCCTTGATATACTCTCTGATTGCCATTTAGCATACTGGGTGTACCCAGAAAACAAAGCACTCATATTTGTTCAAACATACAAGCCATATGCATGTGTCCTGATATGAGCTAAAAACCCCAATTCTGTTTAGTGATCTTT